>NC_057004.1:5860384-5865046 GCF_000002595.2 Chlamydomonas reinhardtii | reverse complement strand
GGCAGGGCATAGCACGCAGGAGCCCAGGCCGCGGCGCCATGGTGGGGCCTGAGCGCTGCCCAGCCAGGCGAGCAGACGCTCTTGTGCCATAGACCGGCGCCCACAGGGGCCGTAAGCCTATGTGACAAGGCTGTGATATACATCAGGTGCAGAGGACAGTAAAAGGGGCGACATTGAGCCCGTGTGATGTACACACGTGCCTCTGTGCACCTGCCTCTCACCCTGCATCACCGCCGCCGCCCCTCGGTATACCAGTCACGGCCCCGGCGTGCGACCGGGCACAGGCCGTCTGCCAGCGTCATAATACGGCGGGAAGCATATGTGACATGTCAGTTGCTATGCACCAGAGGGTCCAGGCCATTTGGTTGTGGGCGCGCAGGAGTGCATGCCTTTGTGGGCGTGTGGGCGTGCTCATGCCTGCTGCGGGGCAGCATGTGTAGCACCAGTGCCCCGGAAGCTGTGCGGCGCGCCTGGCCCGCCCCGCTATGTCAAGCTACACTAGGTGGCATGCAAACACGGCACTCATCCCGACATTACTAGCAGTGCCCTGATCACGCGGTGGCCGGGCGCCCGGCACCCCCTCCCGGCGCAGTGCCCATAGACGGGCCCAGCGCCTGTGTGGCGGCCCCACAAATGCCCCAACCTGCTTCGACTAGGCTTGTGACCATAGACGCATGCCCACAGCATACTGGCTGGGCAGGGCGCACATCGCTGGTTCGCGTGTGGGCATGTCGGCATGGTTGGCGGGTCCGCATCTCGGAATGAGTCGGCCTACCCCCACTTCAAGGTATCTTGTTTGCGGTCTTTTACATGAATGTATATGCTGATAGGGATATGGAGGAACCGACGCCAGGAAAGTGGCGACTTTTGGCCTGACCTTGCGTGGCTCGCGCAAGGGTCGCTCGCGCTGGAAAGGCGAAAACAATTCGTTGCAGCAGCCCCGAGGCCACTTGACCCACACGCAACATACATACATAATAGATATGTAATATGAAATACTCGCACAGGCAAGCAGCCGCATGGCGCAGATGTGCCACGCCGTGCCGTCGCCGGCGACCCTCGCCGCGCAACCTCGGGGCCACCGGAGCCCGCCCGGCCCCTCCGCCGCGTGCACAGTCGGCCCCTGGGCTCCCAGATAGCTTTCACTACGGGACAAGCAGCTGCCACTGCAGTCGCGCCCGGCAGGGCATAGCACGCAGGAGCCCAGGCCGCGGCGCCATGGTGGGGCCTGAGCGCTGCCCAGCCAGGCGAGCAGACGCTCTTGTGCCATAGACCGGCGCCCACAGGGGCCGTAAGCCTATGTGACAAGGCTGTGATATACATCAGGTGCAGAGGACAGTAAAAGGGGCGACATTGAGCCCGTGTGATGTACACACGTGCCTCTGTGCACCTGCCTCTCACCCTGCATCACCGCCGCCGCCCCTCGGTATACCAGTCACGGCCCCGGCGTGCGACCGGGCACAGGCCGTCTGCCAGCGTCATAATACGGCGGGAAGCATATGTGACATGTCAGTTGCTATGCACCAGAGGGTCCAGGCCATGTGGTTGTGGGCGCGCAGGAGTGCATGCCTTTGTGGGCGTGTGGGCGTGCTCATGCCTGCTGCGGGGCAGCATGTGTAGCACCAGTGCCCCGGAAGCTGTGCGGCGCGCCTGGCCCGCCCCGCTATGTCAAGCTACACTAGGTGGCATGCAAAAACGACACTCATCCCGACATTACTAGCAGTGCCCTGACCACGCGGTGGCCGGGCGCCCGGCACCCCCTCCCGGCGCAGTGCCCATAGACGGGCCCAGCGCCTGTGTGGCGGCCCCACAAATGCCCCAACCTGCTTCGACTAGGCTTGTGACCATAGACGCATGCCCACAGCATACTGGCTGGGCAGGGCGCACATCGCTGGTTCGCGTGTGGGCATGTCGGCATGGTTGGCGGGTCCGCATCTCGGAATGAGTCGGCCTACCCCCACTTCAAGGTATCTTGTTTGCGGTCTTTTACATGAATGTATATGCTGATAGGGATATGGAGGAACCGACGCCAGGAAAGTGGCGACTTTTGGCCTGACCTTGCGTGGCTCGCGCAAGGGTCGCTCGCGCTGGAAAGGCGAAAACAATTCGTTGCAGCAGCCCCGAGGCCACTTGACCCACACGCAACATACATACATAATAGATATGTAATATGAAATACTCGCACAGGCAAGCAGCCGCATGGCGCAGATGTGCCACGCCGTGCCGTCGCCGGCGACCCTCGCCGCGCAACCTCGGGGCCACCGGAGCCCGCCCGGCCCCTCCGCCGCGTGCACAGTCGGCCCCTGGGCTCCCAGATAGCTTTCACTACGGGACAAGCAGCTGCCACTGCAGTCGCGCCCGGCAGGGCATAGCACGCAGGAGCCCAGGCCGCGGCGCCATGGTGGGGCCTGAGCGCTGCCCAGCCAGGCGAGCAGACGCTCTTGTGCCATAGACCGGCGCCCACAGGGGCCGTAAGCCTATGTGACAAGGCTGTGATATACATCAGGTGCAGAGGACAGTAAAAGGGGCGACATTGAGCCCGTGTGATGTACACACGTGCCTCTGTGCACCTGCCTCTCACCCTGCCTCTCGCCGCCGCCGCCCCTCGGTATACCAGTCACGGCCCCGGCGTGCGACCGGGAACAGGCCGGCTGCCAGCGTCATAGTACGGCGGGAAGCATATGTGACATGTCAGTTGCTATGCACCAGAGGGTCCAGGCCATGTGGTTGTGGGCGCGCAGGAGTGCATGCCTTTGTGGGCGTGTGGGCGTGCTCATGCCTGCTGCGGGGCAGCATGTGTAGCACCAGTGCCCCGGAAGCTGTGCGGCGCGCCTGGCCCGCCCCGCTATGTCAAGCTACACTAGGTGGCATGCAAAAACGACACTCATCCCGACATTACTAGCAGTGCCCTGACCACGCGGTGGCCGGGCGCCCGGCACCCCCTCCCGGCGCAGTGCCCATAGACGGGCCCAGCGCCTGTGTGGCGGCCCCACAAATGCCCCAACCTGCTTCGACTAGGCTTGTGACCATAGACGCATGCCCACAGCATACTGGCTGGGCAGGGCGCACATCGCTGGTTCGCGTGTGGGCATGTCGGCATGGTTGGCGGGTCCGCATCTCGGAATGAGTCGGCCTACCCCCACTTCAAGGTATCTTGTTTGCGGTCTTTTACATGAATGTATATGCTGATAGGGATATGGAGGAACCGACGCCAGGAAAGTGGCGACTTTTGGCCTGACCTTGCGTGGCTCGCGCAAGGGTCGCTCGCGCTGGAAAGGCGAAAACAATTCGTTGCAGCAGCCCCGAGGCCACTTGACCCACACGCAACATACATACATAATAGATATGTAATATGAAATACTCGCACAGGCAAGCAGCCGCATGGCGCAGATGTGCCACGCCGTGCCGTCGCCGGCGACCCTCGCCGCGCAACCTCGGGGCCACCGGAGCCCGCCCGGCCCCTCCGCCGCGTGCACAGTCGGCCCCTGGGCTCCCAGATAGCTTTCACTACGGGACAAGCAGCTGCCACTGCAGTCGCGCCCGGCAGGGCATAGCACGCAGGAGCCCAGGCCGCGGCGCCATGGTGGGGCCTGAGCGCTGCCCAGCCAGGCGAGCAGACGCTCTTGTGCCATAGACCGGCGCCCACAGGGGCCGTAAGCCTATGTGACAAGGCTGTGATATACATCAGGTGCAGAGGACAGTAAAAGGGGCGACATTGAGCCCGTGTGATGTACACACGTGCCTCTGTGCACCTGCCTCTCACCCTGCATCACCGCCGCCGCCCCTCGGTATACCAGTCACGGCCCCGGCGTGCGACCGGGCACAGGCCGTCTGCCAGCGTCATAATACGGCGGGAAGCATATGTGACATGTCAGTTGCTATGCACCAGAGGGTCCAGGCCATTTGGTTGTGGGCGCGCAGGAGTGCATGCCTTTGTGGGCGTGTGGGCGTGCTCATGCCTGCTGCGGGGCAGCATGTGTAGCACCAGTGCCCCGGAAGCTGTGCGGCGCGCCTGGCCCGCCCCGCTATGTCAAGCTACACTAGGTGGCATGCAAACACGGCACTCATCCCGACATTACTAGCAGTGCCCTGATCACGCGGTGGCCGGGCGCCCGGCACCCCCTCCCGGCGCAGTGCCCATAGACGGGCCCAGCGCCTGTGTGGCGGCCCCACAAATGCCCCAACCTGCTTCGACTAGGCTTGTGACCATAGACGCATGCCCACAGCATACTGGCTGGGCAGGGCGCACATCGCTGGTTCGCGTGTGGGCATGTCGGCATGGTTGGCGGGTCCGCATCTCGGAATGAGTCGGCCTACCCCCACTTCAAGGTATCTTGTTTGCGGTCTTTTACATGAATGTATATGCTGATAGGGATATGGAGGAACCGACGCCAGGAAAGTGGCGACTTTTGGCCTGACCTTGCGTGGCTCGCGCAAGGGTCGCTCGCGCTGGAAAGGCGAAAACAATTCGTTGCAGCAGCCCCGAGGCCACTTGACCCACACGCAACATACATACATAATAGATATGTAATATGAAATACTCGCACAGGCAAGCAGCCGCATGGCGCAGATGTGCCACGCCGTGCCGTCGCCGGCGACCCTCGCCGCGCAACCTCGGGGCCACCGGAGCCCGCCCGGCCCCTCCGCCGCGTGCACAGTCGG
>NC_057004.1:5632864-5860284 GCF_000002595.2 Chlamydomonas reinhardtii | reverse complement strand
GGGAGGGGAGGCCGGGGATAATTAGGAGAGGAGCACCAACGTATGCCAGCGCTAGCCGTCCCAGCAGTCCCCGCACACACCATACACACACGGCCGCGCACCTGCGCGAAGCGGTCCAGGGCCCCCGCCAGGTGTGGCGGCGCCACCTCGAAATGGTAGTTGGTCACCTCCTGTTGCAGGGCATGCGAGGCGTGTACACGTGAGTGTGGTGGGGGTATGTGTGTGCTGCAGGAGAGCGTGTGCCTGTGTGCACCAGGCGTGTGTGTTTATGCTATGGCACCCAGGGCCCAGCACGCACACACACATCGTCCTCTCCACCCTCGCTCCTCCCCTCCCCTCCTCCTCCCTCCCCTCCCCTACCCGCACCTTTACCACCTTCGCCCCTCCCCTCCCTCACTCCCCCTCCCTCACTCCCCCTCTCTCCCCCTCACTCCCGCCCCACCAGGTCGGTGAATGCGTTGCTGCTGCCGCCGTGTTTGGTGAGGTAGTCGTCGTACTCGTTCTCGGCCGGGTAGCGGCCGCTGCCCATGAACAGCATGTGCTCCAGGTAGTGCGACAGACCCTGGGGGGGGGGGGGGGGTTACATTCATGATTAATTAAGGGGGGCGGGGACAGCATGGGGGGGGTTACATGCATTAAGTTTACGAAGTGAAGTCGTAGCCAGGTACGAAGGTACACAGTAGTCGGGGGGGGGGAGGCAGGGACAGGGGAGAGGGGAGGAGAGGCGGGACTTGCATACCGTAGATGGGCACGCGTGTGTTTGTGTTTGTGCATGATAGCGTACTAAGGACCAAGCACCGTAAACGGATACGAACTCCATCCAACACCGCTCACGTCCCGCACGCGCATGCACTACTCAACCATGCAAGATACAATACTCTGCTGCCACGCCTCCCCCTCCTTGTCCCCCTCACGTCTGCCTCTCCCTCTCCCTCCCACCCTCGCCCCCCGCCTCGTCCCCCACGCCCTTCCCCTCCTCGCTCCCCCCGCTCACCGGAATGTCCTCGGGGTCACTGAAGCTGCCCACACCCACAGCCATGGCCGCAGCCGCCTTCTTGACAGGCGCCTTGTCGCCGCCGCCGCCAGCGCCGCCCTTCTTGCGCCGCCCGCCGCGGCCGCCGCCCTCACCCCCCTCCTCTTCCTCCTCCTCCCCCTCCTCTCCCTCGTCCTCCTCCTCGTCCTCGCCACTGCCTGACTCCATTTCCTCATCCTCATCCTCACTGCCGCTGCCGCTCTCGCCCTCCTCGCCCTCATCCTCATCATCCTCATCCTCATCCTCATCATTGGGCTCCAGATCCCCGCTGGACTCCTCCCCGTCGTCCACGTCAGCACGAGCCCGCTTGCGGCCGCCGGCGCCAGCGCCGCCGCCGGAGGCGGCCTTGCCCCCGGCCTTGCCCGCCGCCTTTGCGCCCTGGCCACCGGCTTTGCCGGCTGCTGCTGCTGCTGCTGCTGCTGCGGGCTCGCCATCCACTTCCATTGCTTTGGCAGCGCCCTGCAATACATGGCACATAATGTGAGTTTTGTAGTTGGGCGTGTGGGTGTGTGGGTCATGGCGGGCTGTGCGGTGTGCGGGAGAGCGTCGGATGCCATACATGGGAGACGGTGGAGACTGAAGAGGCAGCGGCCGCAACTCAAGCGCTGCACCACACGGGTGGCGAGGGAGCTAGCTAGCCAGCAGCCGGCCAGCCTGCCAGCCATTAAATGGCCGGCCAGGTGGTCAACATCCCGCCTTGCCACGCCGCGGCTTGGAAAGACAGGTGGGTTCCGGTTCCGGCCCGCACCCGGTGCCCGAAACCGCAACCTCATCAACTTCCCTAGTCTTTCAACAGTGCTTTTATTGCCGTTTACCACGCCGCACCTCGTCAGCCGCCGGTGCGGCATTCATTTCGGGGTCGCTGATAAGCAGGACCTTCAGTCCATTGTCCAGAACCATGTATCGGTACAGCTTCTTGTCATTTGGTGATTTTTGCACGTCAATTGGGGCAGGTGCAGCTGTTTTGCCATCTGCACCGGCCCGGCTCCGAGTGGACACCGGCATCCTTTGCAATGTTTCTCAATCTCAACGAGATTTAGAGCACCTTGTTATTGCAAAGGAGTACTATGGCGCCTGTCAGGTTCGACACACGAAACCCCTTGGCGGGGTGCACGAAGAGGCAGCGCACTGATGTCAAGCAAACCGTAGCAAACTCTCCGTGCTATAGGTTTTGATGTGTAAGTAGGACTCTGTCAGGCATTTGTGGGCTGGGGGGCGCCGGGCGCGTTTCCCCCACCCATTGCCGTACATTATGCACGCGCACTCCGCTCCCTCATAAACGCAGTTGCAGTGCTGCACCGACCACGCCGCCGACCCTCAGCCACACTCACAGCGCAAGGTAATCCCCCTCAATCTTGGCTCTACGCCTTCCGGCCGACCCCACAGGCGCCCGCTTGTTCTAGTACATACATACGTCGTCGGCATCGGGCGTGTCATCACCGCACCCCATGCAGTACGCAGTCACGCACGCTCGCAGCGGCGCGTGCACAGTCCGTGTCGAAGCGACAAGTTCCAATCCTAGTTCGAACATCGCAACCGGATCCACATCGCCATCGCTACGCCCCCCACTCCCCCCCCACCCCACCCCACCCCGCCTCCCGCCGGCACAGCTTAGCCGCCACCCTGCCCCCCTAACAACCCTCTCCCACCGCCCCCGCCTCTACTCCCCGCCCCCACCGCCCCCACCTCTGCCCCTACCCCCGCCCCCACCGCCCCCGCCTCCGTCCCATTGGGCCCCCACAGCCCCGTGCCCCACCCCCCAGGCTCGGGGTCCACGCCCGCCCACCAGGGCAGCGCCGCGCGGCAGGCCAACACCTGCGGCCCCACCGCTGCGGCGTAGGTGCGGCGGCGCATGTCGCGGATTGTCACGTGCCGCAGCGCCGCCACCCGCCGGTGGAACAGGCGCGACAGCGGGGCGCGGGAGCCCTTCCACTCGCGCGTCTGCGCGGGGAGAGGGGGCGGCGGGGCGGGGCGGGGTTGTAGGAGGGAGAGGGGAGATGCAAAGATGCAGGAGGAGGGGGTGGACAGGGAGGGAAGGGATAGTGGAGGAAGTGGGGGAAGGCGGGGCTGTGTGCCACCAGGTGTGTTGAGGAGCACAAGGAAAACAACGCATAAAGACTGTGTATGTGATGCAGCAACGCAGCGGCATACGTATGTTACTCTCTGTGTGTGTGTGTGTGTGTGTGCGTGTGTGTGTGTGTGTATGTGTGTGTGTGTGTGTGCCGTGCATGGTGTGCCGCAATGCATAGCGCATCTCCACAACACCGCAGCCCACAGCCGTCCTCGTCCCTCGGGACGCACGGCACACGCACCTCTTCCACCGCGCCGCCGCCTCCGCCTGCACCTGCGCCGCCTCTCCCTCCGCCCGCTCCGCCTCCCCCTGCACCACCTCTCCCCGCCGCCGCTGCCGCCGCCTGTGCGCCTGCCCCCAGCCCGCTGGTGTCGTACAGCTGTTGGCTGCGGCTCTTGGGGTGCGGGCGGTGCACCAGCCAGGCGTCGGGGTGCACCACGAAGGTGAAGTTGGTTAGTGCGACCAGCGCCACCTGACAGCGAGGGGCGAGGGCAGGAAGGCGGAGGGTGGGCGATGAGAGGCAGGGATGGGGTTGGGGCTGGCGGGCGCACGTGGCGTGGGGCGCGGGGCCGTGTTGAGCATACGTGTGGCATTGCAAACCCGCATCCCTCAAACCCGCACCCGCACCCGCGACCGCACACACGCTCAAACACTCACATTCCCCTGATTTAGTTGGGATGAGACCGTAACCTGCCCCGCCCCTCCTCTGACACACACACACACACACACACACACACACACACACACACACACACACACACACACACACACACACACACACACACAACGCCCTCGTTCACGCACCTGCTGCACCTTGTTCCAGCCGTAGCCGCGGAAGCGCACGTCGTAGGGCGGGCACAGCGTCCTGCGCATTGCGTGTGTGTGTGTGTGTGTGTGTGTGTGTGTGTGTGTGTGTGTTGAAAAGAAAACAACAAAACGAAGCCCGCCCGTGTGTGTGTGTGTGTGTATGTGTGTGTGTGTGTGTGTGCGTGTGTGTATGTGTGTGTGTGTGTGTGTTTGTGTGTGTCACGAAAACAACAAAGCAAAGCCCGCCCAGTTCGCCTGTGTGTGCTTGTTGCGTTTGTGTGCTTGTGTGCGTGAGCCATGAAGCACCAGCAAAGGAGCACATATGAAGCAACGCGTCCTCCCTCCCCCGCCTCCTCCCCCGCCTCCTCCTCCGCGGGACTTACACGCTGAGCTCGGGCCTGCAACCCCCCCCCCCTCCCTCCCCCTTACCCCCTCCCCCACGCTCCCGCCCCCCACCTGCTTATGATGAACCAGGGTTCGTAGTTGTCGGCGTACGGCACCGTGTACGGCTCCAGCGCGTCCAGCCACCTGGTGAAATTGGTGGGGCCGTGGCCGCGGCGGTAGGCCAGCCGCGCAAAGTAGTGCAGTGCCGACTGATCCACCAGCCGCCGCAGGCCGGACTTATCGCCTGGCGGGCGGGAGGGGTTGACGTTCATGAATAAGTATAGACTATGGTGGACTCACATTCGCATTCGCATTCGCAGTTACGCATTTCAATGGTAGGGGGGCGGTGCAGGAGGAGGGAGACGGAGAAGGGAGGTGGTGGTCGAGTGGGGGGAACTGTTCATGGCGGGACGAGGATGGGGAGGAGTTGGTCTTTAACACGGCCTGGCACATTCTCGTGACGCACGTGTACACACGCAGCCCTCCCCATGGCAGCCCTCCGCTCACCCCACATTACCCCAGGTCCTCCTCCCACCCCACCTCCCCACCACCCCACCTCCCCACCACCACACCTCCCCACCTCCGCACCACCACACCTCCCACACCTCACCCGCAATGGCCGTGTCCGCCACGTGGCCCCCCTCCTCCAGCCCCAGGCGCTTGTGCGTCTCCCACGCCGGCAGGATCCAGGCCACACGGCCCGACTCAGCCGCCCGCTGCAGCTGGGCCAGCCTGGGGCCACGAGAGCGCGCGCACAGGTGTCCAGTGCTTGTCAGCCAGGGAGCAACTTGTTGGGAAACGGTGGCGGGCACATCTGCATTATCCTCCTCCTCCTCCTCCTCCTCCTCCTCCTCAACTCCCCGATCAGCACGCCTCCCTACCCTCCTCTGCCCAACCCTGTCTACACCCGACGAGGCGTCCTTTCCAACCAACCCTCCTGCGCCACCCCATCCTCCCCCCCCCAACACACACACGGCCTTCTCCTCACCCACCCAACCCCCCGCAGCACCCCCTTCCTCTCACCGCTCCTGCCCCGGCGCCGCCACCTGACCCGCCAGGCTGGCACTGGGCGCCAGGTCTACATCCACCATGGCCACCAGCGGGGTGGCGGCGGGCAGCAGCGCCGCGTCCCGCAGCGCGTTGATGGGCACCAGCGCCGCCAGCGCGGGGTCCGCCACCGCCTCGTACAGCAGCAGGGCGGTCAGCGAGCAGGCGGAGGCGCCGGCGGCCTCCATGCTGGAGGGGAGGGAGAGGGAGAGGGGGAGGGGGAGGGGAAGAAGGGGAGGGGGACTCCGGGATGAGGCATGTGGCGGGGGTTATGGCGGGAGCGGTGAGGCAGTGGCGGGTGTCCGGGGCCGGGGTAGGTGAGGGGCGGAGTGCTGGGATGCGATGTGGAAGCTGGGATTCAGGCAGGCGTGACGCGTGGCAAAGCGGGAATGGTGGCGGGAAACGAGCGGCCGTGATAGAAGTGCATTACTGCAGGGGCTGCGCAGACGCCGCACCGACATCACGCAACCTTTCCCTCCCCCTCCCCTTGCAGCGCGACTGTTTCCTTATGGGATTGGCTCAACGTTGAACCCATATTGCATTGGGTTTAGTTTAGTTTGGGCTGGTATCTACAACCCTCCCCTCCCTTCTCCCACGCCCCTCCTAAAACCCTCTCCACCCCTCTCCTCCCTTCGCCTCCCCTCCAGCCAGCCCCCCAGCCCCGCCTCACCGCTCGAACAGCTCCCGCACCGTATCTGCCGCCCCCCTCAGCGCCTGTGTGTTGTCGGGCGTGAGCCGCCTCCCGTCCTGGCGCTGCAGCAGCGGCAGGTACAGCGCGGCGGACAGCGGGCCGCGGGGCCAGGCGCGGCACTGGGCCTCCAGGGCCCCCAGCCGCTCCAGGGTGGCGCCAACGAAGATGGTCACCGGCAGGGGGGCGGGCTTGGCGCTGATCAGCGCCTGGTGCAGGTACAGGCTGCGTCGGAGGTGGTAGGTGCGGAAAGAGGTTGGGGGGGGGGGAGGTGCGGGGAGGCGGGTGCGGGCGACGGTCCAGGGGGCCACCGTGGGAGGGGTGGTCGCTAATCGGCCGAGTGGCAGCGGCCTAGCGGGCACACCTGGTGTTGAAGCCGCGCAGAAAATCCTCAAACACGCTCGCCGTCCCGTTGTAGTGTTCATTATAGCAATTCTGCAGCGCGCTCGCCCTGTCATCAGCTGTTGACTGTTGCAGCAGCCGCGCACCCCACGCAGTTTTGGCTAAAGTAATAATGAATGATTGCAGCAAGAATACAGTCGCACGCTTGATTCGGGCCATTTGGCGTCTACATTGCAGAATTGATACTTGAACGAAGTTGCAGAGCAAGGGAAAGTCATGAAATCATTGATCATCACTTTTATATAGTCTATAAGCTGTCATCAAGTCGGCGACAAGTACACCAAAGTTCCCAGAGGCCACAGCATCCACGCCCCATGTCAGGTTGACAGCCGCCCCCGGCGATTCAGCGCTGGGTCTGCATCTGCTCAGAGGCATCATACAAGTACTGTACATGTGCGCACTTCTGCCCCGGCTGCCAGCCCTAGCCCTCCCTCCCGCCCCCTGGGCATGGGGGAACGCTTGCTACAGCCTCACTCCCTTGGCATCCCCTGCGATGGTGCTTGCATGCCAGAAGTTCCGGCCGGAGATGGTTCCCTCCTGACCTGGGTGCTGGGCACCCTTGCTTGGTCGGACTGTCCCTTGTTATAATGTCGCATTCATACTATCATACCAGTAGTTGCCAAGGATTCTGCATGGCAAGAGCTTCGGCCGCTTCCTTGCATATCTACTGAGCACACCAGTGCCCCAATGCAAACGCTGCCTGAGGCACGCACGGCCAAAAGGTAGACCGTGCGACACAATGCGCCACGCACGCTGTAACAAGAAGTTTGCACGCGGCATCGATTGCACACGGGATTCATCGCTTGGTCTGAATGATTACGAAACGTACACGATGGGGCCCCTGCCAGGGCACGCCAACCCTGACAACGCCGTGCGCATGCGTGCCCTGCCCTCTGATGTGCCGGGCTTCAGTGGGCCCCTGGGGCCCAGATTCAGGCTCACTGACATCTAAGAGGCCCTGGGCCATTCCTTCGGTTCACTTGTTGCCTGCCTCGCTCCCAGTCATACGGAAGCCCCTTGTACAGATAAGGGCGCCCATCACTAGGGGGTGCAACCCCAGACCAACCCCAAGCGAACAAGGGGCCGTCCACCCATCAGTCAGAAGCGTCCTGCATCTTCGTCTCCACGCAAGGGAGGAGGGCTACCCTACAGAGCTATTAAATCCGCTCTATTTTGTAAGCGAGGACCCGACACGCGCATACACACACGCTTGGACTCCACGTAGCCTGCCGTGCCGCTGCCGGTAGCACACCGCGAATGGGCGCAGAGAAACAACTGCCCACAGGCGCCGCAGTTAGGGCGCCCCGCCGGCAAAGAACCAGGGATGGCGCAGCGCTTGCTCCGCTGAGGGGCGCGAGGATGCCGCGCTCGCCGTCAGCTGCGCCCTGAGCTCCTCACCCTGTGCATCCAACACGAAGATGCTGCACGTGTCCATCAGTCGCCCCACCAGCTGCACGTCCGACGCAGTCGTGTACATGCCGCACTCGTCCAGGGTGTCAGAGGTCCAGCAGGCGGCGCGGAAGCCACCCTTGCTGGCCGCCCGCGCTGGCGCCCGCGCCACAGACTCCAAGTCGGACAGTATCCACGAGCCCTGTCAGCCAAGGGCATACAATCTGGTTGACGCCTCGTGCAGGCTTGCTCCTAGCCGGCTGGACGTGCATGTGGGCTCGCAGGGCAGAGAGAGGCGCCGCACACGCATACCTGGTAAACACCCCGCAAGCACGTGCCTCGCAAAGGTCCCCACTGGCTACCAAAACGTGTCTACTCTTCAGACCTACCTGGCCGATGCACAGCACGTTGTCCCTGCAAGAACCAATGCCACAAAGTCGGATTATGGGGTGGGGGTGTACAGCGCAATGTGGCTTCAGTACCGATCAGACCGCTGCAAGGCTCATTCGACCTCACCAGCGGATGTCTCGGTGCACGTAGCCCGCCCTGTGCAGTGCGGCGACGCCGCGCAGTACGGCCTGAATCGCCTGCCGCAGCTCGCCCTCGTTCCCGGGACGGCAGGTGTTGCCCAGGGGGGCCAGGGCCACCTTGTACGTGCCCTTGCGCAGGGTCGGCGCCTCCACGGCGTGGATCAGCCCTTCAGCGTGGCAGGTCGCGCTGGAAGGGCGGCGAAGTGGGACATGGATGCGGGGAGAAGGGCATCAGCACAAACGTGATGGCGTGGGCCCGCAGACATGAAGGATTGTTACAAGCACTTGTACGAATGTGTCATAGTGTGCCCTGGTGGTCATGATTGTTGCAGTACTAGCTAGGAGCGCACCTGTACACGTTGGCCAGGTCGTCGAACTCAACGCCCTTGTTGTTGCTGGCGAAGTTGTTGATCTTCTTGACGACCCTGGTATCATGAACACCGGTGCACAGGATCTGCTATGAGAATGCCTCACAGTGCGTGCTTGTGCGGGGACCGCCTATCTACGCCTACCGGTCTGCGAGGATCGTGATTGTGGTGCCATCCCCGCGCTCGAGCACATCGCCAACGGCCACAGGGTACAGCGGCAGCAGCGGCCGCAAGCCCCAGCACAGCAGGCGGAAGAGGTTGACCGTGTGGTGCACCACCTCGATACGGTCGGCCATCTGAGCAAGCAAGGAAGAGGGCATCAAGCGAGGCAACCCGACCAACCCTTAACCCGCCTGCTGGACGGCAAGGTTCAACCAATGTAACTAATGCAGCGATTGGAACGCACTTACCACGGCAACATCAAACCGTTTGCTGATGGGGACGGGGTGACGAGGCTGGTCTTTGAGCACGACGAAGAACTGGGGCAATAAGCAAGATCGGTTGCGGTAAGTAGATGGACTGCACTTGCAGTGCTGCACGCTAGTACATACCTGAAGCTGTTGACCCGCAGCCGCGTAGCAGGGCAGGTACGGAAGGTTGCCGAACGCAATTGGCGACCACACATCTCCTGTTATAACAGCACGGCATGGGATTACGATTTGCGTCCACAGTGATGACATCACCTACGCAGTCAGCGAACACCACCTTACCCATTTTTGTGCCAAGCTCCTGGACAGCGACTCTCATGTTGCTGCTGCTCGCCTGGACCTCCCCCTGTACCCATGAACGCAGGCACATAACTTCCATTCAGTAGGTCCCGCACATTTGACCTAGATAGGTACCAGCTCACCTTGAACACGAGCGTGTTGTCCACCCAGAGGCAGAAATCTGGGCGCAAGGAGGCTCCTGAAGGGTCCGTGGTGTTATAGCCCAAACGGTGAGGCAGCAGTCCTGCAAACGGGTGATGCGGTATCCGTTCATGGCCAGTTAGGGCTGCTGAAGGCAGGGGTGTGAGAGACACGACAACAGGACGGCATGCGTGCCGCACCTGTCAGGGCCTGCAATTGGCGGAATATGGCATCGATGAGCGGAGCCATAGTTATAGCAAGCGCTATCTTGGAATTGCTGGGAGGCCCGGGGCTTAGGGCCATGAACATTGTGGCCGACAAGGTGTACGTCTCAGAGTTCGCCTCCACTAAATGCAGCACGCGGTGGTTGCTGGCATCGCCCCGGAGCCATTCAAAAACGGTCCGGTCCAAGGGTAGCCGCCGACCCAGCCGCTGTTCCAGGAAGCGCCGAAGCTCAGGCGCTGTTGCTGGTGGTGGTGCCCCAGGGTCGTCTCCAATCATCGCCAGCGCCACCGCATAGCTCCGGTCTGCACATGTACAAGGACGATGGACACGTAGGGCGGGACGCGACAGTTTGGAAGGGGAGGTCCAACACCCCGGCGATGGCCAGCATGGCTAATCGCAGGAGCCTATCCGCGGACGTACTCAACCGCTAGAGCTGGTGTTCGTGCTCAGCTACGAGCGTGTCAACTGTCAAACGCGCGCGTCACAGTTGGAAAGTTCAAAAGCGGATTCTCGTACCCTTGCTTTGTGAAAGAGGCCGCACGAACTTGATGATTGCCGGCAATGAGGCCAGGAAGCCCAGGACGGCCAAGAAGGTCAGCGACGATAAGGCCCGCGAAAGGCCGACCTTGTCCCCGCCCACGCCGAGCGGCTCCGCGGCAGCGTTGAAAGCAGCAGCCACTTCCTCGTAGCTGACCATTCACGTATCTGACCTGCTTGTGCAGTGGCCAGTGCAAGGGTCCTCTGTCTTGGAGGCTTTTCCCAAATTCATAAATTGCTGCATATAGAATTAGACATGAATTATACGTTGCAGCGAAATAAAATGTGTGCAGCATCCTCGCGACGAAAACACCAAGCTGTTGAGCCCGCACCTGCTTTCCTGTCCCAAAGGAAAAGCTGTAATGTATTCAGTGTCACACCAATATGTTATTGTAGCATTAAGACGGTGCTGGGCCCTAGGCGTGCCGAACTGCCCACGCCCCCTGACCCACACTGCCCCCAACCCCGGCGGAACGCCCGCCGCCGACAAACCCGTAGGTGTTCATGTATGATGTGATCGGCCTAGAAGCGGTTTAGGGACCGGTTAGTGACTAAGCACACATCAATGCCATCCTTCGCTCGCAGCCGCAGACCCTGGGGTTGGCCCCTTGCGTGCAAGCAACGTGTAAGGTTGACAAATTCCGGGCGGACACAAAGGCGCCGGTGGCGTCGCACTAATGTCTAATGAGCAATGGCCACCCAAGTGAGCACCACACCGCGGGGAGGGGGAGGCCCGACCTCCCACGGTTTCTTGAGAGCTGCATGCTTTGCACGGCGTCCAAGGCAGCCACAACCCGGTCTCACCTGGGACGTGCCCATACACGCGGCACCGTCCAAGACCCAAACCGTCCCAAGTGCCTATTCATGACACATGTATGTTATGAATAGCTGTTATGGGCCCTGGCACGGCCTGTCCGCTCGCCGAGCTCGCGAAATGCAGCTGCATGCCCCGACATTTTGCGCGAAGAGCATCTTTTAGCCCCCGTAGAGACTCTCTAGCATCTACCTATAGCTACGAATAGGCACGGCAACGTTGAGATATTGAGGAAATGGCTGCTTGAGGGACCTCGGTCGCGAAATGGCCGGTCGGCCGATTCTCGCATTTTGCTCCGGGATACATTCCAATGCAGTATAATGTGTCTAAATAACATGTTGAGTGAGTTATGCCCCCTCCAGCACGTTTCCACTCGACCGTGCCCGCACGTACCCATCGTGCTCGCTGGCTGGCTGGCCCAAACCCGTCCATTTCGACCGCAAGCGAGCGCGGACCGCCCTGCCACTCAACCAGCAAGTCAATGCTATGTATGATAAGTGTCTGAGAGCGCGGGGGAGTCAGGAGTGACCTTTTTGCCGTCGGGGAACCCCCCTATCTGCCCCCAAGACCCCCCGCACGGAAAGGGCCGTACGGCACTGGGGCAAACTTCGAACTACGGATTTGACACGCTGGCAAGGTTCCTGAAAGCTGCCCATAAGGTTAGATTCCTAGTCGGACTTTTGCCCCGACCAATGATGGGGGGTTGAAGCGAGTGCAAATTTGGACGGTGCCCACAACGCGGGTGAGACCGGGTTGGGCAGCCATCAGTAAGTTGCGTATGGCTGTGTGCACATTATTTGACATGGTCAGGTTGCGACATGTCGACATGTGAAATGCGACATACAACATTGCGACATACCAAGACTCGCCCACATTTGCATAGCTACGCGTCCTGGAGCTCATTTGCGTAACATCTCCCAGCTTTGCGGCGGTGTATTGCGCTAGCGTAGCCACAAGCTCCTCCCACTGGCCGCACCCGACGCCACGCCACCACCACTGTGGCAACCGAGACACGTTTTGTTGTGTGCCACGGCGTTCCACGCTTACCAGAGGCATATTGAATGCATACACAATATGTTTGGCGGGTTTAAATGCGTTTGGGCGGTATGTGCATTACAGAGGTCGGCATAAGCCTCGGGTCCTTCGGGGCCCTCAGATGTACCCGCAACCGAAATCGAAAATAGCCAACCGCTGTGGGTACTTTCACCACCGAAATCGCTCCAGAAACCAAAATTGCCCCCCAAAACCGGCCCAAAACATGATTGACCTGCTCTTGGTTTACCCGAAATGCCCCCAAAACCCCTTGAAAATGTCGCAATTTGAAGCGCAATCTGCAAAATTTCTTTGGGGCTGCTGCCCCGGGGCCGGCTTGCGCTGGACGGAGGGGGATTGCGAGGATTTGTGGCTGCCTGCCACAGAGCAGCTGCCCAGGCATGTGCTGTTGAACACGTAAGACGAATGCAAGCCTTGCACACGCGGAAACCCTAGTAAAATGCACATATTTGAGGCCCGATATGCGAAAATTTTCTCCGGGGGCTCCCGCCCCCGGACCCCCGGCTGGGGGGACACCCCCCACACCCCCCCGGTTGGGGTTTACCGAAATCGGTCTGGGACCCGCAGCAGAAAAAATGCGTTTGCCGACCTCTGGTGCATTATGTCGCAATGTCGTATGTCGCAATTCACATATCCACATGTCGCATCGTCCTGACCATGTCAAATATAGCAGCTTGCAAGTTATTTGACATGGTCAGGTTGCGACTTGTGGACATGTGAATTGCAACATACGACATTGCGACATAACGCACATACCGCCCAAACGCATAAAAAACCGCCAAACATATTGTGGATGCATTTAATATGCCTCTGGTAAGCGTGGAACGCCGTGGCACACAACAAAACGTGTCACGGTTGCCACGGTGGTGGTGGCGTGGCCTAGGGTGCGGCCAGTGGCAGGAGCTTGTGGCTATGCTAGCGCAATGCACCGCCGCAAAGCTGGGAGATGTTACTTAAATGAGCTCCAGGACGCGTAGCTATGCAAATGTGGGCGAGTCTTGGTATGTCGGTATGTTGTATGTCGCATTTCACATGTCGACTATGTCGCAACCTGACCGAGTCAAATAATGTGCACACAGCCATAACTTGCAAGCTGCTATAGGCATGTCCCGGTGCTAGGCCTTGGCTAAGAATCCGCTTGTGCCTTCATTGCTGCTGTCGTAAGTGGGGTTCGTTGGTGTGTGCTGTCAGGTGCATGCTGTCCAGAGATTTGCACTCCCGCACCCTTAAGCCCCACTGAGATTGCGGCAGCTATGTGTCGGGCACAGGCCCGAGCAGGCTGTTCCAGACTCCAGAGCCTTCACACAAGTCAATACAGCACATGTTACACCGATGTATGCACCCGGCCATCACCGCGGCCGGACTTCCAACTTGTCTGGAGGTGGATTGGTAGGCGGGGTGCCACAGACTTGCAGCCGTGTACCGTATGACGGTAACACGCTCAAGCCCACCGCCCAACATGCTCAGACAGCAGCAGGCCGCCGTCACCCGTCACCATGTCAATCAGGTCGACACATGCATCAATCCATGCAAGTCAGGCCGGTGACAAGCGGCAACCGCTTACAACACACCGCCGTCAGCGCTATGATGCGCCCTACGAGCGGGGCCTGTCGCCCTGCTACTCATGCTACCGCCACCACCAGTTGCTTCTCAGCGGTAAGTCGGTAACCGCTCCTCACTTGCAACAATGCATCCTATCATAACCATGCACTCGTGATTTCTACATACCACAACTACCTAAGCCGCAGCAGCTCATCAATCACAGGCCCTGCAGGTAGGGGTGCGCCAACGCCTCGCGCGCCGAGGGCCGCTGCGAGGCGTCGGCCGCTGTGAGACGCGCCACCAGGTCACGGAGGCCCTGAGGCAGCCGCGCCGGCAGGCCCATGCGGCCCTCGGTGTAGGCACGCAGGCCGCCAGCAGTGGCACGGAAGGCGGCCGCGTCAAGCAGAAGCAGCCCCACACTTGCCACATCGCAAGCCACAGTAACTACCGGCACCGCAGCCTCGCTGTCAACATCACATCCAGAGCGCGCCGCCGCTAGGTGCGCGCGGACCTCAGCTGCCGCGTACTCGAGCGCAGAGCCCTTGACACGCATGCGCCTCTGCTCAACCACTCCCGCTGCGTCCACCGGCGCCGCTACACCGCAGCTGGTGACCAGGAACTGAGTGCTGCTGCTGCCGCCGATGGAGGGCGTGGGCTCGGTGCTGCTGGCGGTGACGACGGACACGCAATCGGGTGCGATGGCGCCATGGCAGATGCCGGCCTCGTGCAGGGGGGCGAGGGCGGACAGCAGGGCGACGGCGATGCGCTTCAGCAGAGGCTCGGGCACGAGCGTGCGGCCAGTGAGTACCAGCGCGGGCGGAGGCGCGGGCGGGGGTGTAGCGGTCTTGCCGGTGGTCTTGTTGCTGGAGCTCGGGTTCTGGCGACGCGGCTTCTCGGGCTTGGGCTTGGCGAGCATGGCGTCAAACTCGCGCTGAGTCTCGTCCATGGCGAGGTCGTCCTGGATACGGTACGTGCGGGAGGAAAGTGGGAAGGGCGGGGAAAAGCAATTAGCTAGCGTTTCTCGAGAGCGGGAGGCATGGAGCGAGCACGCTTCCTGAAGCCGGGCAGCTGTCCCTCGTCCCAAGCCTTGCGTGAGCCCTTCTTTCGCCATCACTCCCAGCCGCCTAGTGCCTCCCCTTGCTTGAAAATGCGACTGCCCTCATACCGTACCGTATGCATGCAGCTTTCCCACTCACCATGAAGCTGTCCAGGCCCACAGCGCCGGACTCGTACGAGAGGAGCAACATGTGCGCGTCAGACTCGCGGCCGGGGCGGGACTGCCACAGCAGGCGAACGCCGTGGGGGCTGCCGCCCAGTGCCTTGTGTGCCGCGGCCTGGCGCTCCAGGTGCTGCAGCAGCAGCGGCGTGCGGTTGTCGGGCTTGCGGCGCGGCTTGCCGGTGACCTTGTGCTTGCGCAGCAGCGTCATGAGCAGGGCGGGGCTGCAGGTGCCGTCGGGCTGGGGCACCTCCACAACCTCCAGGCAGGTGTAGGGGTCGGTGCAGGAGAGCTTCGACACGACGCGGCAGGTGGGCATCGGGCCTTGGTGCGCGGCGTCGCGGGAGGGAGCCTGGAGGGAAGGGCGGGGAAGGGAGGGAGGGCGGGAGGACGGAAGGAGGGTGAGAGACTGCGCACACTGTTACGGCCAGAGAGTCGGCACGTATGCACGGTCCGTACGGGTGGAGAGCACTCACACTGCTTGCGGGCTGAACTAAGAGAGACGCTAAGGCATGAATCGGGCTCTGCTGGGCATGGGCCTCCGTATGTAAACGAACTGGCACTCACCACCTCATCCGAACTGCTGACAAGGGAAGGCGACACCGGAGACTCCACCTTGGGCCCTTCCTCAACCTCGCTGCCAGTGCCGCTGCCACTTCCGTCGCAGCTGCTGCGGCCGCTGGGTGTAGAGCTGCCCTCACTGCTGCTGCCGCCGCCGCTGCTGTGGCGCTCGGCGGTGCACTGGTCGTCATCATCTGAAGCGGGGAAGCTGGACGAGGCCTGCGGCGGAGAAGGGCAGGGTAGGCGGGGGCGGGTTGGTCAGCGCTTTGCGTCGCTAGTGAGGTAAGCTTGCACTCAAGGTCAGCCCTCGTCCTTGCACCCGAGTTTCGTAAGGCTCACCAGTCGCTGTGCGGGCGGGGCCGAGGTGGAGGCTGGCGATTGACACGATTGAGAAGCAAGAGTTGTGATGGACGGTGCCGTAACCGATGTTGCAGATGCAGAGCTTTTGGCACATTGCCGCTTGCGGTCGCAACGGCCACTGGTGCCACGCTTGGCCGTCGCGCGGGACTGCGCAACTGCCGCAGCGATGGCGATTGCCGAGCCAGCTTGTGCCGCCGTTGCCGGCGGGAGTCGCCGGTCCTTGCCTTGGGCTTGAAGCAGGCACGCGCGTTGCTGGATGCACTTAGGAAGAAACATGTTCGCTCGCAGCTCTGGCACAAATGTCAAAGGACCAGAAAGTCACGAAACGCTGCCGATAGTTCAGAGAAGCTTGAAACAATTGCCCTGTGAAAGAACACTGTCGTAATGTAAGCAGTGAAGTTAGCCTGTGCGACGTCGCAGTAATGAACATCCGATCGGCGCTTGTCGTGCAAGTCAGTGAGCACTACTTCCCAAGCTTCGCGACCTCGTCCAGCTAGCGCCGCCACTGGCTGGTGTGCGCTTTGTGTAAATCTAGGAAAACTATATTGCTTGCTTGCTATTTTAACGCTGATTGTGGGTGCTTGCCCAAAACCGGGAAGCGAATGTCCTCGGCTTGTCACGGCATTCTGGGGTGAGCCAGTTAGTGCTATGTGTAGCTCAAGAATAGGTGAACTCTAATTGCCTCTCAGCCCAGGAACGGTTGTGCGCCCGCCATGACTTGGCACCATCCTGCAACCACCGACACGATTGCCTGTGCCCGCACGCGCCCCCTGTGCAGTTCGAGCTTATTGACGTGAGGACGGAGGACTGAGGGGGTCTAGGTAGGCTTACCGCCACAGCCCCTGAACGGCGCCTCCCCACCAAGCGCCCTGTAATACCCACAGTGAGCGCCATTTCGCCTGACCGCCTCACAGCGCGTGCGGATTGCGGAAGTGGCATGTGCTTGCGTGCAGGGACTCGGCATATGCCGCTGACTTCCCACACCATACCGCTACAGTACCGGTACAAAAGACAGTATCATTGAACAGCTGATGCTGTCGTGTTAGTATGCCGAAGCGCTGTAATGTTTGGGGTTTGCGCCCAGCCTGGTTGGCTGGTTGGCACTGCTGCTCAACATACGGTGAGTGAAGGCTGCGTGAAGGACCGTACGGTAGGGTAACTAGGATTAACAGCGCCTCAGTCCCTCAGCCAAGCGCCCCAACATGCAATTTTCCGCGCGCTAAAGTGGCAAACATTACGGTACAGGTGCACGCGTTGCTTGCTGCGATGGCAGCTGTGACTCATGCAGCCAATGTGCCAAGCCGCTGCCGCATCAGCTGAATTTTCAAACAAGGGCCTGGAGACGGCGGTGGCGGCGGCGGTGGCACCGCGCCTACCGGCGGCAACAGCAGCGGCCACGGCGTTGGGCCCGGTGGTGGCGGCGGCACGGGCGGCCCTGGGCCCAGCGGCAGTGGCGGCGCGCATGTTCGGAGCAGAGGGGGCAGGCAAGGCCACGTGGAGGAGGACAGCGCGGCGCCGCCTTCAAAGCGGCGCCGGCGCGCAGGTTGAGACCTGCCGGTGTTGTCTGGTTAGCGACCTGTGCTGACGAGGATGGCGTAGCGGGCAGTCAGCTGCAGCGGCAGGGGTGTTTTCCTTGCTGTCTGGTTGGCCTGCTGCCTGCTGCACTAGTGCTTGATAGCTGGGCGCGACTGGGCACATATGGCGGGCGGTGCCTGTACAAACCGACCCCGGCTATGTCCGGGAGATGAGGCTAGTATCGGAACCTTCGGCCTCAGACGGAGGACGTGGCGTGGCGGCACAGCCCACTTTTCCCTTGCAAGGGAGAGCCACCTTTTCTTGTCATTGTTCGCTGTTAGTAAATAACACGTGGGGCGGTGGTTGCTTGCATCGGTGCCATGAAAGGACAAGAACATCGTGATCATGAGGGAGGCGGGAGGGCGGGTTGGCGGGGGCAAGGATAGGAGGCAGGGCCAGGAGTCAAGCGAGAGTCACGAGTCACGTGAGAGCGGGGGGGGGGGGCAGGATGACGGCGGACACACATGAGACATGAGCGCATGGCTTTACCCTCCATTGATGAACGCTGCAAGGCCGCCGGCTCGGATCCTTACGACCCGCTCCGTGTCCAACCTCCCCCCACGCGACTGCAGCCGCCCGCCACCCCGCCCACTCCCACCGCCAGCCGCATCTGCCGCTCCTGCCGCCCCATGCACCTCTCCCCCCCCCCCCGCCCTCTCTCCCCCAATGCCCCCACCTGCACCTACCAGGATGAGCTCGGGCTGGTCTGCAGTGGCGGCCAGCAGGCGGCGGTCGTACCGGTACCACTCGTACTTGAGCGGAGGCAGGCCCTGGA
Source organism: Chlamydomonas reinhardtii (assembly GCF_000002595.2). NCBI lineage: Eukaryota > Viridiplantae > Chlorophyta > Chlorophyceae > Chlamydomonadales > Chlamydomonadaceae > Chlamydomonas > Chlamydomonas reinhardtii. Next base: position 5,842,059 of record NC_057004.1, on the reverse strand, counting down.
GTGGGGGGGGGGGTGAAGGGCGTGGTAAGGGGGGCCCGGGAGTGACGGGAGTGGTAGGTGAGGTTCAGGGCCCGGTGGGAGTTGGCCTGCGTGGCATCGAGCTGGCGTGGCGGCCACGTCGTGTGTGCGCACTGTGCAGCAGGCAACGCAGTTAACCCGTTCCTCAGGGCCCCCTCCAGGCCGCCACTCTCACCCGCGCCACGACCTTGAAACGCACAGTGCCCTCCTCCGCCACCGCCGCGTCCTGCGCGCCGGGGTCAGCGTCACACACTCCTTAAGCAGGTGCACAGTTCTACAGCACGATAGATCCAGTCAGAAGGGGCGTGGTGTAGGCTGGAAACACATACACGGCAGCCTCCTGGGCCTCAACGCATTGTTACCCACAGACCTGCAACTCCTGTTCGCATCCGCGTGCGAAACTCTATCGCGCGCGCCGTTTACCACGGTCTCGCCCGTTACTTTCGGAGGAACGACACCCACCCCAAGCGCTGACCCTCACCCCCCACCTGCGGATGCACCACGATGGTGGGTGCCTCCACCACCAGCCCCGGCCGCACGCCCACGTCCGCCCCCGCCCCCGGCGCCGCGTCCGGCACCTCGTCACCGCGCGCCTCACGCAGCCGCTGCCGCGCGCGCTCCACCACCATGTGGCGGGAGTGAGGTGGTGATATGATGTTGATGTTGCTCGCAAGAGGTCGTAGTTAGCATTTGAGCAGCAGCGGCGGGCAGGGTCTTGGGGTAGGGTCCACGCCTCCATGGAAAAGCTTCCCACGCCGCGCCCTCAGGACTCTCGAACTCGGTGACCACTGCACTGAAGCATGCGCCTCGTGAGGCGCGGGGCTAATGGATGGCACCATGGGATAGGAGGGCAGAGGTATCGCTCACGGACGCTGCCGTGACTTGGTCCGCATCTGTGTGTGTGTGTGTGTGTGTGTGTGTGTGTGTGTGTGTGTGTGTGTGTGTGTGTGTGTGTGGTTACAAGGTGGTGAGCACGATGTGCATTCATGTCCTCTCTCTCTGGCTGGCCTCCGGGCTGTTGGCGACAGAACGTGAGTCGCAACGGCCTCTGACGATGCGACCGAATTTGACGTGACCTCTGACCTGCAGGGCTGGCTTGATCGCGTGGAGCTGCGTCACGAGCGTTCGTCTGGCATACCCTACCTCTATTATGTCTGGGTGTGTGATGGGACAGTGTCAAGGCAGGTTGGTAAAGTCCCGGAGGGTGCAGCTGATTCCCAGAACCCAGCAGATGACAAACAATTTGCAACGGCAGGGCAGGAGTACGCGGCCGGTTGAACGCCAGAGTTACTGTACCGACGAGTTGCCGGCTGGCTGGAAGTTTGCTATTATGTCTGGGTGGACAACCGCGGCTGCCAGACCTCTGACGCGCCGACACACTCGCGGTGGGACGATTACCTGGTCCGCGGCTCCCACCTGCTGACCTGCGCTATTCAGTGCGCCCTACGGCTCTCCACGGCCGGCCTGGTCCAACAGGAGAGCCTCTCAAGTGGGCTGCCTGGGCCCGCTGCGCGGCACGCTGCGTGTGCTGCGAGCTGCGGGCCATTTTCCTGCCCACGTTCACCATGCAGCAGGTCCTCCTCGCCGAGCGCAGCTTTGTGGACCGATACGACTTCGCCTTCAACTGCTCCGACAACGGCAGCTACCGCGCCACATACGATGGCTTCTGGCGCCAGTACGGCATCCGGCCCATCAACTCCAAGGTCCGCTGCTGGGTGGCTGAGAGCTGGTGGTACCAGGGCCTGTCCACCCTGGAGCGCTACCTCGCTGAGCCGAGCGAACCCAAGGGGGCGCTGGTATGACAACGTGTAGCGGAGATGCAGCGACACGGCGAGGAAGCGCTACCTGACCCGGGCGCGCTGTGAATCCTGAACCTGACTACCTGACTACCTGATGATCACCCTGAACCTGACTACATGACTACCTGATTCTGACTACCTGATCCTGCTGACTACCTGATCCTGACTACCTGACTACCTGACCGGCTGGTGCCAGTGCTGTCAAGGGGTAGCGGGTGGATGAGTGGTTCGGGTGTGCTGGGTGAGGCTGAACGTAATGCTTGCATTGGATCGTAGCACGATTTCCCCCCGGCAGCTGCTCTGGTGGCAGCAGCAGAAGGGGTAGCGGGTGGATTCAGGATTAGGTTCAGGGTCAGGTAGTCGGGGTCAGATTCAGGATCAGGATCAGGTTCAGGATCAGGATCAGGTAGGCAGATCGCCACGGGCAGCAGCAGCGCTGGCCCTGCTGCCCGTTGCGAACAAGCCGCTGATCTCTTACCCACTGCGAGCGTTGGCGGAGGCGGGCCTGCGCAGCGCCATCGTGGTACGTGCCCACAGCTGCTGTATGGCCCCGACCGCGTCAGGGGCGTGGGGCTCCCGTGATAGATAGATTGCAGAGTGCCCGGAAGGGGAGGGGGGGCGCTGCAGCGCGCGCCCGCGCATCTGAGGGTGCTGGGAAGGCACCCGTGGAAGGCGCGTGCACGGAGGCACGCCTCTGCGGAAAGCAAGGCTGCTGCACATCCAGTCGCCCCGCCCACCCCGCTGAGAGCTCGCAACATGCCACCTTCCGTCCTCCAGTCCTGACAAGCCCTACCCCTTGCTCCTTGTCCACCTCAGGTGGTCATCGGCGAGAAGGCCGCTGCCAGGGTGCGCGAGTGGATCAGCTCCGAGTACGCCGGATCGCTGGGGGCGCTGGCCTTTTGCGAGGTGGTGTCGGTGCCGGAGGGGTACGGCACGGCGGCCGCGCTGCGTGCCGTGGCCAGCCGCATCACCAGCAGCCCCAGGCTCGTGGTGTTGTCGGGCGACCTGCTGGCGGCCGTGCCGGTGGGCGCGCTGGTGGCGCAGGTGAGGGGGCCCAGGGGGGGAGGCGGAGGGCTGGGGGCTGAAGGTGCAGGGTTGGCGGTGGGGGTGGGGGTGGGGGTGGGGGTGGGGGCGGAGGTGGCGCAGGGGAGGGGGATGGGACGGCGGTGTGGCGGGTGTGGATTGGGTGGGGTAGTTCATGTTACCCCCAAGGTGCTGAGGAGAGCAGGGTTGGAAGGTGGGAGAGATTGGTTGTGCTTGAGCGATTGGGTGAGGGCCAGCACTTTGCGTGGCACGATGCGTGGTGCCTGCCAGGAGGGGAAGTCGGCAGTGAGCGGGCGTCGGGCGGTGGCTGGCTTGCTGGCTGGCTGGCAGCACTGATGATGAGGCAGACCGGCGCAATATGCAGGCGGTGGAGCAGAGAACACACCCGCACGGCTCAGCCCATGAAGCATGATGCACAGTGTCGGCCCGTTCCCTTGTCTCACACCGTTCAGCTCGCCTCTTCTCCGGACCCCTCCTCCTGCCCTCCACCGTGCTCCCCGCCGCCGCCCTCTAGCACAAACTGCTGCACGCCAGCGCATTGCCCACCAGGCTGCTGGCGCACCACCGCATCACCCCCGCCAGCGAGGCCAAGTCCGGCAAGCCGCCCTCCTGGTGCTCCTGGTGGAGGCGCCGCCTGCTGGTGCTGGAGGCGCCGCCTGCTGGTGGTGGAGGCGCCGCCTGCTGGTGGAGGCGCCGCCTGCTGGTGGAGGCGCCGCCTGGTGGAGGGGAAGGGGGGCGGGGCGAGGGCACGTGGCGCGGGAGCCTGTTCAGCGCGTGGGGGCGCTGTACCAGGCGTGTAAGGTAGTGAAGCTGAGCGCGCGTGCGCTGCCCGGTGGCAGAGCGGTTAACACCCTCTCTCCAATCCATTCTCTCTCACCACGTCAGCCCGCTCCCTCTGTAATCTCATGCCTGGCGTCGCCATTTCTGGATAGGCACTACTGCAGTGCATTCCCTGATGGCTGGGCACGGCCGGGCTCCATCACTCACAGATCTGTCAGCTTCTAGAAACATTCGCGCGAAGAGGCCCCCGCCCTGTAGCTACGTGGCGCACCTGGCTTTTGGCAGTGCGAGTTCTAGCGTGCGCCTCGTGAGTAACCCTGGCCATCGCTGGCACATCCTCCTACTGGTTAGGCCAAAGCCAGGGCCAGCGCGGCTGTTTAGGGTGTCACTCTGACGATGGTCAGATTCGCACTGCTGGGGAACATCCGCGTCGCAGGACTGCTGGCATTGTGTGGCCCATACTTTGGGTGTCGAGCATGGCAGGCCGACACAACCACCAGCCAGCAGCAAGGCTTTTTCTAGCAGGACACAGCGGCAGCTGCAGGGCACTTTGGGCCTTGATGAACCTGCCCCGTTCAGTTCCCCGGCGAATGGTTGAGGCGTGGAAACACGCCGGTCAGATACTTATGCAGGCGAACCACCGTCCCTCCCAGTGAGGGTGGGGTAGGGCACAAGTACACGCTACACAGCAGGCACAGGCCCCACAAAAGACGCGCTTGTGAGCTTGATAGGCTGCAACCGGATGGGCTGGGCTGGGTGCCATGCTATTCAGCGTCTCTCATTAAACATCCCCCCAACCCGCCCCCACCACCACCCACACCGTCTGCCCCCCTCTACCAACAACCCCCTCCCCCGACCTGTCGGGGCAGCTCCAGCGCGCGGGCGGCCTCGGGACGGGGCGGGTCGTGCACCGCCACCAGGCCCAGCAGGAAGGTTGCGCCGGACTCGTCGGCGGGGGTGATCTGTGCGGGTTTGCAGGGTATGTGTATGTGTGTGTGTGCGTGTGGGGGTGTGTTGAGGTGCGTGTGTGTGTGTGTGTGTGTGTGTGTGTATGTGTGTGTGTGTGTGTGGAGGGTATGGGTGGCCCGGCCAGCAGCCTCGCCCTGTGCCAGTCACGCCACGCTTGTTACCCGCCCTGCTACAGCCACGCCACCCGCTGCTACAGCCCGCTGCTCTCACCGCCTGGGTGGCTCCCGGCAGGGGTTTGTAGGCGAGGGTTAGATAGGGTGCGCAGCGCACGGCTGCCGAAGCGGCACGTGGTGGCGGCCGGCGGGGCGCAGGCCAGCGAAGCTCGGTCAGGGGGCATACATCATGCCGTTGCCGTTGTTGGCCAGCAATTAGGAGCAGCGCGCCCGTTGGATGTGGTGGTTGGGGGAAGGTGTTTGGTGTGAGTCATGGGGAGGCGGTGGGGCTGGGGTTCGGTGAGGTGTGTGGGGATGTTGGGGATATCAATCATACGGGTGACTGGTACGGCAATGGTTATGGTGGGGTTCCAGTCATGACTAGTTCGATGAAGCGGGGTGGGGGAGGGAAAAGTAAGAGGAGTCAGAAAGAGAGTTTGGGCAGGGCCAGGGAGCGGTAGGGTACAGTTGAAGTGTGCCCCCTCCCGCCCGGCCCCAAGCCGCCACCGCCGTCGCTACCTCACCTTGCTCCACATGATGCTGCGGGCGTCGACCACCAACATGACGGGCATCATCTTGCGGTCCCTGGCTGCAGGGTTCACGATGATTTTGTTTTGTTTTCGGTTTTGCTGTTTTTGTTCTTGAGTGCAAACGCGTGGCTAAAGAGGTGTGGTGGTAGCGGTGGCGGCGATGGTGAGAGGTGCAGCTGGAACGGGGAACGGAGGGGTGATGCAGAGTTGGCGAGTCATGTCGGTCACAATGCAGTCCCCATGGACATGCCGCAAAGCGTGCCCCAGGCTCTTCACATGCGGTTGAAGTAGAGCAGATGATCGGCGGCCTTAACCAGGGGGCCCCTGGTCAAGGCCGTCAGCCATCTGCTACACATGCGATGCTTTCACCGCATGTGTATGTCAGTGCTGGGGCCGCCCCGCCCGGGCGTGCATGAAGGAACGTCCACCGCATTGCCTCCAACCGGCTCCGAGCAGTCGCCAGCGTCAGCGTCAGCGGCCCCCAGCAGTCGTTAGCTGTGTTGGTATCCGTCCCTGCAGTCCCGTTGACGCCATGCCCTCGCCCCCCTGTGTCACCAACGCCCTACCCAGGGCCAGGCGACCCGCCCCCCCATGGCACCCATCGCCAACAATAACAGTCGGCCCACTAACTACCGCTATGTCACTGCCCCACGTTCAGCACAGACCACACCAAACCACGCCAGGCCAAGCCAAGAATTCCGATAGGTTCCAACAAGCAACGACCAGCTAGACCAGCAACTCACAAGACCACAACCCACCGAGTGAACTCCAGTGTGGCGTTGCGGCTGAAGCGCTCCGCCCAGTGCATGTTGCACGTCAGCCCGCCGCGGCCGCCCACTGCACCACTGCACCCGCCACCGCTGCCGCCGTCCGCCCGCACGCCGCCGCCCAGCCCCGCGGCAGCAGCGGAGCCGGCTGGGACACAGACATGGGGGTGGTCGGCGACCCAAGCGGGCAGCCCTACCTGCGTGTGTGGCGATGGCGATGGCAATGTGCCGACGTGCCGGTGCGCTACGTTAATGTGAGGTGGCGAAGTAGGGTAAGAGAAGGCTGCAGAAAATCGTGCTTGTGGAGATGATTGCATTGCACATCACACCATCGTGCGCGCTCCACGTTGGCTTCCCTCTCTGCAAGGAAGGAAAACACAACGAGACGCCCTCTGCACGCCCACCCACTCACCCGCACTCATGCATGCTCAGTCAACCAACAAGACTAGCATTCACATTTCACACAGTAGCTTATTAATGACAACCACGTCAAGCCATAGACATGATGGCGGGCTTGTTGAATAACCTTGGCGGGGGTTCCCGGGGCCTGGTAGCTGTGCCAATTTCTGGGGACAGGTTTTTCCCATACCGTATATGCCAGCTACACAAATTACTGGATGGCCCGCCACCATCAGGATCACCGCCAACAGCACCAGCGGCAGCTGCACCACCAACAGCACCAGCGCCACCTCTCGCTGCTGCTGTTGCTACAGCTGCAGATGAGGCCGCTGCGGGAGACGGCAGGTAGCGCGCAACAGCTTCTCCACAGGTCCCGACTAACTTACTTGGCATCGCATCCTACCGCTGCCGCCTTGCCAGCCTCCACCGCGACCACCGTCGCCTGTTACAGGTCAGAGAGTGCGGCTGCTGCGGCTGCTGTAGCAGCAGCTGCAGCTTGCGAGGAGGCCTGTGCAAAGGACAGTCAAAGCCAGGGGATGCCATGGGGTCATGGTCAGGCAAGATGTGGGGACTCCTGACTGCGGGCTGCCAAGCAGGTGGTTGGTATGCTAGTGCTCATGGCCCCAGCCCCTGCCCAGACTCAACTGTGCCCCGGCTCCGGCCCTGGCCCTGGCCCCAGCTCCTGCCCTGACCTCTGGCCACAGCTTTTGCCCTGACATATCCGTTTCGGACTTCCTTCTCTGGTGCCCCGGTACAGCCCCACCTCTGCCTTGCACCCACCATGCCCTGGCCCCGCCCCTAGCCCCTGCCCTGACCCCCGCCATCCTCGGCTCCTCCCAGGTCCTTGTCTCAAGCACCTGGCCCAGGTCTTGCCCAATCCAACCCAGCCCGCAAGCCCGTGCGGGATGGGCCCGCAGGCGGCAAGCAGCGATTGGGCCTGATTGGGCCTCTTTCGAATTCCGGGACTAATCGTCGAGACACTGAATCGTTTACTAAACAATATTTCGCCATCGCGCAAGATCTCATTCATGCAAAGCAGGCTGCTGTTCGCGGGGAGTTCGCCCCAGATCCTCAAGGCAAAGGCTCCCCCGGTGCCGTGCCGCGTAGTTAAGGGCGACAAACGCCACGGACATCGTTCCAACCGCCCCACAACAGCGAGCGCGGCCGACACCGGGCCAAACAAGGTACGCGGGCGTGAGGATAAACGAGTCCGCACGTACTCAATGAACGAGTCCGCACGCACGCACTTATTCAGTCACATTGGTTGGTGTTAGCAGGCACCGGTGATGGTGGAGGCGATGGTGCAAGCCGTGGCAGCGGCCCAATTCGCCTTGGCCATGAAGACCAAGGCCGCCGCGGACGCCCAGAAGGCCGCCGCGGACGCCCAGAAGGCCGCCGCGGACGCCGAGAAGGCCGCCGAGGCCGCCAAGCAGGAGGTAGGCACCGTGTTCTAGGCACTGTGTTTCAAGCACTGTGCTGATGCTGACGTCATGCTGACGTCGCCATTGCTGTCCTCTTTGTGCCTAGGCGAGCAACATCAGCGTCCTCTGGCTAATTATTCTGGCTTTGCTCATCATATTCTGTCGTCGTTGATGCGCAGACGGCGGAGGCCATGCACGAGCTGCGGGACTGGGGGTTTCTTACATTCATCGCAACGGTCGTCGGGCGGGCCTCGCTGGTAGAATCGTTGGGCATGGTTCCCTCCGCGAGCATGAATGCGGGCACCATGCCCAACGATTCCGTTAGCGTGGCCCGCCCTGCGATCGTTGCGATGACTGTGAGAAACCCCCAGCCCCACACCTCGTCCATCGCTTCCGCCGTCTGCGCATCAACGACGACAGAATATGATGAGCAAGGCCCAAATACATATCCCACGAGCTGTGGGGCTGGGGCTTTCTACCAGTGAGGCCCGCCCGACGACTGTTGCAATGGCTGAGAGAAACCCCCAGCCCCACAGCTCGTGCACCGCTTCGGCCGTGGAGGCAGGTGCAGGCGGGTGGTGTGGGTGGGCTTGTATTGGAACGAACTGTGTATTGGAGTGAACTGTGTATTGGAAGAGACAGGGACAGAGGTAAAACATTTCAAACTCAATCTGGAAGGGTGCTGTGCTGGAGCATGATGGTGAAATGGGTTTGGCAAACAGTGCCATCACCAACAGGGGAGGGGTGTGTGCAACTCGACCTGGATCCAGGGTCGCGCTGCATGGGACCCGGCCAAAAGCGTGTTCGGACCCCCAGCGCCGGCTCCTGAGACTTGATTATTGTTACCTGGACAATTGTTTAGTCATTTGAACTGACAGGTGTCGCAAGGAACGGGTGTTCTTGTAACATAACTGCGGTGCTTTGACGAATGTATCATCTGTGGAAGCCTGTAGTGACAGCTCCTCTCTCCTCTCTCCCGGCGCTTCTTAGTGCCACATACTACATCTCGGCACAGACTCTTCTTCTCTACCTTGGTTCTCAAAGGCAAGTATCATGCGTACTGGTGATTCTGGTGATACTGGTTTCTAGCTTTTACCAGCTTACAGCAGCACCACAAACCGTAGCCGTGAAGGGAGCGGGCGCAGGTGCTATGGGCACTTGCGAGCAGGTGGTAGGGCCGGCAGGTGGTAGGGCCGGCAGGCGAAAGCTGTACTGATAGGACAAGAGTTTAGCCAGGTAGACGTGTGGACTGGTGGCACGCATGAAGTCCGGAGTGCATGGCAAGGAGGCATCGGGGCTTTGCAAGGGAATGTCGAGGGACAGACGGCGACAACATGGCGAAGTGCTACCTCGCGACCTCGCGAAAGTCAAGATGTCCATGGACTCGCGAGGTCGCTTCTCGCTCCAGCCGAGTTTTCCCTGCCGCCTATTTTTCTACAATAGGGAATAGCAACTTATAATACGTGGCGCTCGCGGTTTGCACCAGTTTGGCACTTTTTGGGCTGAGCCCCCCCAGCGAAGCGTTCCAGGGGGGGGGGCGAAGCCCCCCAGGAACACCCCTGTCCGTGCGTGCGTGCGTGCGTGGTGTCGGCAAAACATAGCATACTGGCGCAAACCGCGAGTGCTACATATTAGTATTTGTTAATGCCTATTGCATGTAAATAGGTGGCAGGGAAAATTCGGGCGGAGCGAGAAGTGCCTTCGCGCGTCCATGGACAATTGACTTTCGCGAGGTCGCGAGGAAAGCATCCGGTGCCCGCTGATATGCAGTCTCTAAGGCAAACTATGTTGGCGGCAAGCAAAGCGGGGAAGTATATCGAAAATTTTGAGCGACTTGCCGAGCCATGCCTGCCGACGCGCCAGGATGCCGAGAAGCCCCGAGGTCGCCCCCGCCCCGCGCCTAGCCCTTTGAGCGTGGGGCGCCGGGGAGGTGTTGATTATGGCAGGAGGCGAAAGAAATGCTTGGGGTGTTTGGGAACGTGACAAGGCACGCATGCGGGGCGCGGGAAATCCCGCACGACCCCTACCCGAGTGTCCGAGCCTGCGCGTCGTAGCGGCATGGAGGCTCTGACGGGGCGTTACATGCTTATCAGCTCCCAAGCGTACGGGGGCTCAGCCCATTTTCCAGCTGTACAAAGCTGACACCCCTTGTTGTCAACGCAGGCAGGCAGGCAGGCAGGCAGGCAGGCACGGACAGGGGCAATCCTGGGGGGCTTCGCCCCCCCTGGATCGCTTCGCTCAGGGGGCTCAGCCCAAAAATGTGTGGCAGTGGGATGTAGTGGCCAGTAATAATGTTTGGGGTTGAAGTAGAACGGCTGTTCTGTTGGGTCAAGGGGAGAGTAGAGCATGCAGGTTGCAGGCACGGGCTTCAAGATGCTTTTGATTATTGTCAGGCATGCCAAGACAGCCACATGTTCAGGTTGCTGAGTAGGCACTCTACCGCCATGTCATGCAGCATGCCTATGTAAAGGTGCTGAGGCTGTAGCAAAGGAGTTCTGGGTATTCCGTGCCATTTTGGATCTATTCCAGCCTTCCTTGACCTAGCATGTGATGGCTCAGCGTCTTCGGGTGCTGGGACTGTCCCCTCTGTAACATCTGCATTCTTGACATCAAGCTTGATGTTTTGTTGTTTGGATTGCTTCAGGAGTCTTGCCTTCACCCTGCCTTCTGCCCCTGCGCCTCTGCCTCCCATTTTGCCTTATTTTGTAATTGGGGTTTCCGTGCCGAACGCAGTGACGAAACCAACGGAAACCAAGGGTTCTTGTGTTCGGCGTATAAATGTGGATGTTACAGAGGGGACAGTCCCAGCACACGAAAGCACTGAGCCATCACATGCTATCACGGCCCAACTTGACTCCACCAACCTCGACTTTGCTGCAAACCCTCCCGCGGTCAAAGTCCGTGTGACTCCGCGCACAGTGGGTCCTAGCCAAGCCTCAACCCGCCAGGGCCCCACCGCTGTGCCTCGACGCCACAAGCCTAGGCACCGGAGTTCCGGGATTCGTCCAGGCCGTAGCACACACGCTCAGCGCACGCACTAACCAGGGCGCAAGCGTCCAGGCACTAGAACGGTCGCCCACACGTGCGTCCTGCCCACACACAAAGCCACCAACCACTCACAACCTCTTCGCCCGCCACTCATCCGTACATTCGGGCTCCCTTTTCTGCCTTGCCGCGCCCTGTTTTCGCCCCTGCTTGTCATACTGTCGCCCGGCCATTGCTTTGCTGCATACTGTTGCATTTTCTCTATGTTGCATTTGGTGCTCATCCGTGGACGCTGGTCATCTTCCTGCAGGTGCGGTGCGGCTCTGCATCGCAAGCGAGTGTGGCGTTGTGGTGTGTCTGTGTGGTGCTATCGCCTGGCCGGGCGCCCGGAGCGTGAGGAATGCGCATCAGCAAACTTCCAGCCAGCCAGCAATTTGTCAGTACAGTAACTCCGGCGTTCGACCAGCCATGCACTCCTGCTCTGCCGCTGCAAACTGTTTGTTGTCGGCTTGGGGTACGGGCATCAGCTGCACCCTATGGGACCTCGCCAACCTGCCTGAACCCTGTCCCATCACACACTCACAACCTCTCACGGCAAGGGAGGCGGGGAATCAGCGCCATACGGCAAGCGCAATACCATGCCTTCACCAACACCCCAAGAGATGAAAGGATGCGCAGACGGCACAGTGTCCCAACCCTTTGTCCTGATACCCAAAGTCACAAACGTCTGGAGACGACCCCAGAAGTCAGCTACGACGGCAAGTCCAATGCTCAGCACCCGGGCCGATGGCAGCTTTGCTCGCGCCGCCAGCCCGGCCATAACCATATGCTGCCGACCAAAGTCCAGGGCAGACATAGCAGCGAGACACACCACATCCCACACAGGTGGCGCAAGCCCCGCAGGCGGGCGCACTAACCACAACTCCTCACGAGAGAAGGCACTTAGAGCCTCCTCCGGCAGGAAACCCATAGCCATCCCCATACTTTCCCGAAGTGACAGCGCAACAGTGCAGTCCCAAAACCAGTGACGCCGGTCCCCATCCTGCATGTCAACCCCACACGCCCAACACGGGTCAACAGCAATGCCTCGCGCCCGCTTGCTAGCATGCCGTGGAAACGCCCAGCAAGCGTTGGCGGCCACATGCCACAGTGCTTCCTTATGATGATTCTCCCATTTCAGCGACCACAAGCGGGCCAAGGTGCACACGAAGGCCCCCGCCGCCAGCAGGGCAGCCTCCACCCCCGACACACCCGGGTCGAACACATACTGCAAATGCTTAGCCTTCAGGGCGGCTAACTGTGGAGCCATTTGTAGCTAGCACGGCCCCCGCCTTCACCGTGTAGGCAGTGAGCAGGATGGGCGCCCCCCCGCACTGCAACCATCCAAGCCCCCGCACCACCTGTTGCACTGACTCCGCCGTAGCACTCACGATGTCGGCCGCCGGGAGCGGCAGCACGGCGGCACGCCCCCGAGCCAGCTGGGCAGCACGCGCGGCGGCAGCCCAGCCAGCGAGGAGAAGGGCCACCGCCGCCGCAAACCGGTTGGCCACCTCTTGAGGTGACACCCGCCCCGGCAGGGGCGCGGCAGGTGCGCCCGCGTACTCCAGTGCAGCACCTGCCGCCACACAGCAGTCACATACATTTCCGCACACGCTGCACCATACCGGGAGCCCCACGCCCAAGGGCGTGTACATGCCTGCCGCAATTCGTTCAGGCCGTCATGCGCGGCAACCAGCTGGCCCACACATGCCAGTCCCGGCAGAGCAAACAAATCCGCGAAAGCCACTTCCCATCCACGTGCGGCCGTCTTCACACAGCGCCGGGTTAGCCCACAACGGCACATGACTCACCCACGCGCCCGGCTCGGGCGGCGCCACAAGAGTCACCGCGGGCATTTCAGTCATGGCTTTCAGCAGGCGCGCAAACGGCTTGCCAGCCGGGGTGAGCGGCTTACTTAGAACACGGTCCGCGGCCCCCCGCACCAACAAGCGCAGGGGCGTTGCCGCCGGGTGCACCTGGCGCAGCCACGCCGCCGCGACCCGGGTCCACGGGGGCACGTACGGCAGCAGACCACACACACCAAACACACACCGTACCGTGAGGCCGGCTTGCAGTGCTTTCACATGCGGCACCAGCGGTAGCAGGCCCGCCCCCCCCCCCCCACCGCCGGAGGCAGTTGCATAAATTTAATGGAGAGGCCAGGCGGGCGGGCCTGGGGGTTGGCATCAAACTAGGCCGGCGACAGCCGCCGGTCCACCACCACCGCCGCTGCCCTGGCTAGCAGCCGGTCAACAACATATAGTTGGGGAAGACCCGCAAATTCCAAATGATACAAGACCTTATTGCCCAAAGCATAAGCCGACGCCGCGGCCGCCAGACCAAACATGGACACGGGCATACGCGCGACTTTGTCAAGCACTCCTACACGGCCTCAAACGTAACTGGCGGGGTAAGTGCTCCCCAATCCTCGTAGTGCACCCCTAGTGACTTGGCCGCCGGCACCACACGCCAGCCAGGGGGCAGGGGCGGGCCAGCCATGCCGGCCGGCAGGGCGCCAGCACCGCCGACCGTCCCCATCAACATCAGTTCAACTTCAGTCATGCATGGGGTCATGGCCAGGCAAGTAAGATTGGGGGACTCCTGACTGCGGGCTGCCGAGCAGGTGGTTGTTGTGCTAGTGCTCAAGCACATGGGTAGACATCGGCCCTGGCCCCAGCTCCTGCCCTGACTCAGCTGTGCCCCGGCTCCGGCCCTGGCCCCAGCTCCTGCCCTGACCTCTGGCCACAGCTTCTGCCCTGACATAGTCGCTGACTGCTAAAAGCGCTGTCGGGACGTAGCTGTGGCGACTCTAGGAACCGCAATCGTTGTGGTTGTTGTTCTTGTTGTCGGAACCGCTTGGCTGCATGGGGCCCCAGGAGTGTGGCATCCCCTTTGGGAGGCCCTTTTGGGGGGTAAGCCGCCACAACTACGCTAAGCAGGAAGTCATAGAACAGTGCTAGCCGCCTTTTGGTAACGGTCTGGGCGCTGTGGCCGCACAAGCAAGTTCTCTGTCTGGGCGATCAAACTGCTAGTGTCCGACCCGGTCCATGCAACAGGCATACAGGGAACAGCCTGGTCCCGAGTCTTGGTCAGGAGCCACGCTGGGGTGCTATCCTCAGGATCCCAGAGCTGCGGTCGTCTTCGGGAGGTCCAGCGATATGGCCCCCAACGGTGCCCGTTGTATCTGGTGGGACGCACCGGTTTCTACAAGGGACTGCATGGGCCGGATTTTCGCTACAGGCATGCATTCGCCCATGCTGCTCGCTCGTGACCCGACCACCCAAGGGCGGGTCGGATGGAAGCAACAGTCTGGCGGGTCTTGACGAGAAAGATCCTAACTGCCACGGCGCTGCAGCCACTGCTACGACAGGGCATCGAAGGCCGGGCACGCACGTTCAAGGCTTCAAGCACACTCATGGCACAGCCAATCCACACATGATGAATTGATGATGGCAGGGCACGCCAAGATCCAAGAGCCAACACACAAATAAAGTCCAGTGCGAAGTCCAGTTTGATTGCAACGCTGGCAAGCGCCGCCGCCTACCCAGTGTGACGGGGGTGCTGCTGCAGCCGCACGTACCGCCGCCGCTACGACACTGCCTCACCCTGCGTGCCGCCGCCGCCACCACCACTGCCACCTCGCTCCACAGGAGGCCCCGCTCCCGCCGCCGCCTCTGGGGCACCTGCCCCTCCCACCACGCCCTCCACCGACCCAACCTCACTGCCTGCGCCATCTGCCCTGCCGCCGCCACCGTGCGCTGCCCTGCCGCCGCCACCAGCAGTAGCCCTGTCAGCGGCGGCAGAGCGGCGTGTCGCGGCCTCCAATAGACTGCGCAGTGTGGGAGACAGCCACGACGGCCGGGGCTGCAGGGCGGCGGCGCCGCCGCCGCCGCCGTTGCCACCAGCCCTGCCGCCATCACCTGCACTAACTGCAGCATCACTGCTGGCATCGCGTCCAGCAGAGCCGCCGCCGCCGCCGTCGTTGCCGGCACCGGCCCCGACCCTGCTGCCGCCGTAGCCCCCCGGCGTGCCGGGTGGTAGCGGGCCCGCCATGCTGCTGGCACCGCCACTGCTGCCGCCGCCGCCACCACCAAGACCATTTGCCGCGCGGCCCGCAGTGCCCCCACCTGCTCCTGCGTCCCTCGCTCCCGGTGGCTGCTGCTGCTGCTGCTGCTGCTGCTGCTGCTGCTGCTGCTGCTGCTGCTGCTGCTGCTGCTGCTGCTGCTGCTGCTGCACCTCCCCCTGCGTCCCGCCCTGCACCTCTGGCTCCTGCAGCTGCCCCTCCGGCCCCGGCAGCTCCAACTCCACCTCCGCCATGTCGCCCCCGGAGAAGTCCAACAGCCACCTGAGGGAGGTCGGGGGATTAGAGCGGGGGCCGGGTCATAGGGGGGCGGGGTCATTAAGGGGGGGGGCGGGATCGATAGGGAGGGTAGGGCAGGGTTGGGTAAGATTAGGGAGGGGCGGTGCGGGAGACTGAGCGTTGAGAGAGTGAACGGCGGGAGAGTGAGCGGCGGGAGAGTTAACGAGAGAGGCCGCGAAGTGTGGGAGGGCGCGAGGGGTGGGAGGGCCCGAGGATTATGTGGGAATAGGGAACAGCCACCTGTGGACGAGGGAGGTCGATGGGGCGGAGGTGAGGTGAGGGGCCGGTGGCCCATTACTCACCAGCAGCCCTCACACGTGGCAAGTGTGCACCTGCTGGCCGCGTGTGCAGCAGCCATCCCAAATCCCAAGGCCCTGCAGTCCACCCCATACCCAGCGCCCCACCCCAACGGCCGCACCCCACAGGCCCAGACCTCGACGCCCGACACGACCGCTGCAGTACACCCCCGGCCCCCCGGTCTTATTTAACATGCATGGAACTCCCCAACCCCAC
Source organism: Chlamydomonas reinhardtii (assembly GCF_000002595.2). Taxonomy (NCBI): domain Eukaryota; kingdom Viridiplantae; phylum Chlorophyta; class Chlorophyceae; order Chlamydomonadales; family Chlamydomonadaceae; genus Chlamydomonas; species Chlamydomonas reinhardtii. The sequence goes on along the minus strand of NC_057004.1, from coordinate 5,826,283 downwards.
CTGCACACTGGCCTGGCACTGGCTCTGGCACCCAGCCCGTGTTCCCTGCTCTGTCTTTCGGCGCCCACCACCCAACCACCCAACCACCCAGCCAACCGCTCACCTGCAGTACAGCGGCGGGTGGCGCCACTGGGGTCGGAACACCACCTCGGCCCGCACCACGAACATGCCCCAGCCGCACCGCCGCACGGCGAAGGGCGGCCGCGTCAGCACCACCACCGGCGGGCTGCAACAATAGTGCGGGCGGGGGGAATGCGGCACACATGAATGCCCTTTTTCCCCCGTACACAACTCATCGGCAACGCCCATGCCACTTGCGATCGACGCGGCTAGCCCGCATGCATGTGTGCGTAGGCACATGCGCCGCCGCTTTGCCGGCCACCCCGCCCCTTGGTTAGTAGGGGTTGGAATTTACCCCTAACCCCGAAACATACGCACACACAGCCATACACACAGACACACGCACTTGAAGGTGGGGTGCAGGTGCACCACCACCCGCTCCACCAGCGCCGCCTCCTCGTCCTCACCGCCGCCCTCCAGCCTTACGAAGAAGGTCCACTCGTGGATGTTGGCATTAGACCCGGGCCGCTGTGTGTGTGTGTGTGTGTGTGTGTGTGTGTGTGTGTGTGTGTGTGTGTGCGCGCGCGCGCAGGCGGGTACGCAGCAGGCAGGTAGGCAGTCTGGCACTCAGCAGCAGTCAGAAAAGACGGCCGGAGTGCTAAAACATAACGCAGAGAGGCCCTCCCGCCCTCCCGCCTGCCCACCCACCGATGAGCATCTCAAGTTCTCATCCTGACCCCGCACGCAGCAGGAGCACGAAATCGCAGTGCCGCTTGCACGCCCACCCACCCACCCACCCACCCACCCACAACCACCCACCGGCACGTAGGCGTGTGTGTTGCCGACCACGAGCCGCCGCAGCCGCCGCCGCCGCGCCGCCAGTGCCTCCTCCTCAGCAGCAATCTCGGCGCCCCGAGCCGCGTAGGCGGCTGGGTGGCGCCCGCGAACCTCCGCCGCCTGCGTTAGTTGCGTGTGTTGGGCAAGGAAGCGCAAGGAGAGAGGCTCAACGCCCTGTTTTGCTGCGTGCATACCGTATAACACAGTAATAGCAGGCGGCGACACATCAAACCCGCATCTGTGAGGCCACTGCACGCATGTCTGCAATCCCGCGCTGGTGGGGCCTGGGAGGAGGGGAGGGGCTCTCATGGCTCTCCCAATTACAGCTGGCCGCTCTGTGCTACATGCTGCGCTACAGCCCATTCATGCATGCTACAGCCTAATGCCGCAGCTATCTAGCGCTACAGCCCCCTGCCGCTGCAGCAGCAGCAGTACACCCACCCGGCCCTCGTCCTCAGGCAGGGCGGCGGGCACTGGCCGGCGGCACAGCGGGCACGTCACAGCCGCACTGCGGCCCCCCGCCCCCGCGGGTCCTCCGCCAACGCCACCTCCATCGCCGCCGCCGCCGCCGCCGCCACCCGGGCCCCACGCCCCCACACCACCGCCAGCACGCGCCTCAGCCCAGCGGCGGAAGCAACGGCCACAGAAGGTGTGGCGGCAGGGGGTAGTGACCGGCGCATGAAGAATGTGCAGGCACAGCGGGCACTCACACGGCGGCGCCTCGCCACCCGCCACCTCCGCCCCTACCTTCTCTGCCGTCGCTGGCCCTGCCTTCTCCGCCCCTGCCTCCTCCACCCCTGACCCGGTCGCGCCTGACTCGGGCGCCCCTGGCGCCCCTACTGCCCCTGGAGCCGCCGTTGCCCCTGGGGCCGCCTGGGTCGCCGCCGCCGCAGTTGCCTCAGGTCGTCTGCAGTCTCTGAAGCCGCCGGCGGCATCCGCTTCACCTTGCAAATGATGCTGCTGCTGCTGCCGCTGCCGTACCTGTTCCGGCTGCTGCTGCTGCCGCTCCTGCCGCTCCTGCTCCGGCTGCTGCTGCTGCCGCTGCTGCTGCGGTGCGGCCGGTGGCTCCAGGGTGGGCGACCTGCCACTCGACTCCGACAGCGGCGGCTGCTCCTGAAGTCGGCGGCGCTGTGCGGGCGGCTCGCGCGGCGAAGCAGGCGCGTCTCCGACTCCTGCTGCTGCCGCGGCTGTCGCTGCCGCGGCGGTTATTGCTGCCGTAGCGGCTGTTGCTGCTGCTACAGGCTCGATTGACGCTGCCGCGGGGTTAGCTAATGTGTCCGGGTCTTGCCTGTCGCTGCCCTGTGGTGAATCCATCGCGCACGCCGCGGCCGATTACTCGCGGTGGTCGCTGACCATGAGATAGTAGAGCTGCCGCGCCCTTCTGGCGGCCTGGGCCTCGGCTGGGAACCGCTTTGGTACTGCAGCTTGATGCCAGGGCCTTGCAAAGAACGACCGGAGCGTATTTTCAGCCACCAAGAGACTGTCAATGCCAGCGGGTTCAAGTTGAGCAGCCCGCTCCGGAGGATTGCGGGTGTGATGAGTCACCCCTGCCGCGGACTACCCCACCCTCCATCCATCCCTCGCTCCCGCCGAGCCAACGCCCCCACCGGCCCTGCCATTGCCGACCCCAGGCAGTAGTGCCCCCACGAGGCCACGACCGCTTCGCAGCCGCAGCACGGCCATTCTGGCTATAGGTTCTGACCAGGATACCGGCGTGCTTGGGAAAACCAGGATAGGGCTGGCAGTGACAGGGCTCTGCGCCTCTGCTGGCGCGTGCTGGCAGCTGGCAGTTGGGCTGCGGGTGGGCTGCCCCTCATGACCAATGCAACTCGCCGGAGCTAGCCGGCTCGGCCACTACTGGCCGCACTGGCTGGCCGGCGGCGGGGCGCAGTCGCTCAGCCGCAGGGAGGTTGCGTGAAACACTTCGTTCCCCGGGGTTGCGGGCGTGGGTTGCGGGGGTGACGAGTCAAGTGCAACCTTACATGCAGCAGTGACGGGGTCAGGCTGCCACGTGCGTATGCGCACGGGATACCGCGTACGTGGAATTGTACTGGCACCTGCACGCCCTCCTCCTCCAATTTTGCATATGCAATGCCGGGAATATGCCCGACGTTGTGTGGCGCGGCCCCACGCAATGCTTACCGCGCGCTATCCCCGCACTTCCACACACCGCACCATGCCTCCAATGCCGTAAAGCATAGATGCTCATAATGGATGCGTGTGCTTTGCTTGCAACCCAGTCAAAAAGAATGCCGCAATCACAGTGTGGGGTAATACCTATGCGTCTGACCACCGCCACTGGTCAGCGGAACTTCCGCTGATTGGCAATCCCCAGTCCACCAATGCATGCACGCGCCAGTGTCGCAATCAGCGCAGTCTGCAAGCGCCGCCCTTGCTGCGCAAAAACTAAGGCAAGACCACAAACGGGGCCTACGGGGCTCGAGCACATGACCACGCCGCCCACACCACGACAGCAGCAGCAAACATACGGCCATAGCGCCTGGTGGCGTCAGCTCTCTTGTCACTGGCCTTACGCCGCCCCTCCTTACAGCACCCGCGCCTCCAGTAGCCGTGCGTAGTGCTTGGGGATGGCACGTCCTTGTGTCGGGCCCAGCCCGTGCAAGGCCCCCTCACCACATAGGTTTTGATATCGCCCGGACATCCAACGGTAGAGTCATACTATCAGGTCCATGCCACACATTCACTTCGACCATTGAAACTTTAGGATGGCTACGTTGCCAAAATGCACTTGCTGCATGCAAGACACACGTGACACGCCTGCTGGCCTCGCCCTAGCAATGCTGCGGTTTCGCGTTGATTGTAAGAGCCACACCTGGGCTGTCGTATTCACCGGATGCGAACCGTCAGAGTTCGATCCTTACTTATTGTTGCAGCCACCCGCGCCTCAGCTGCTCAGCAGCGCACAACACAGGCACGAGCCGCCCACAGCCACGCACCCAACGTTGCGCCCTTACTCTCCCGCCCGCTCCCAGCAATCCCACCGCACCCACATCCAACGCGGCCTCAAACAGCTCCCAGCAGTCAGGCCCACCGCAGCCCTGCCCGCCGGCTATGGCCGGCCCCCCCCCCCAATAAGACAGATGTGTAACTCATCGCCGTTCGCCACACAGTCGTTGCTAAAGGGCACGCACTGTACCGGAGAGCGCCTCAAAATGCTCATCAGCCTCATGCCTGACCTGATCTCCAACGTCCCGACCCCTGCGAAGTGGGGAACCGTTGTAAGCAAAAAGCGCACAGCCGACGTCGACATGATGACGCGTGCCTGCGTTTGTGCCCTTCCTGCCCTAGCGCCTCCACACCACACACGCCCAAGACCGCGCGCGTCTGGCAGTCCGTGTGGCGCATGCGCCTGCACGGGGCGTGCCGCTGCATCCGCCTGACGCCCCCCGTGTGCACGCACTGCCGCCACAGCAAGTAACATAGCACACCTCGTCAACGAGACTGTTTCATTTCACGAGCTAGCGTGAACTGCCTTCGTGCCACGCGTTCGCGACGAGATAATATTAGACCGTGCTATGCGCGTGCTAGGTATGGCGGTCAGACGCACTCCGCATCCTATGCAGTCAACAAGCTCTCGTTCGTAACCACCGCACACGGAGCAAAATGGCACTAGTAGTATCGATTGGGGTCCCTTGCACTCAACCTGTGCTATGTCCCAAGCCGCAACAGCGACTGAGACTAATGGACTGAGACTAACCAAGGTCCACCACCACTACCTCCCGCCACTTCCAACAGCTAAGAACCGATAGCATACCGGAGCACAGAGCTCTGCGTGCAGTCCTTTTGCTATGCCACCATGCCCCTGTGCACATCACCGAACCGTTAAACCATCTGACCTGACAACTTAGAAGAGGGTCCGATGCCGTGTCTATACGTGTGTCAGAAGCCCCCGGGCCTCAGCTGTGGAAGTTTAAGGAATGGAGCCTCCCCGCACCGCCCGTCATTGCAACCGTTATCCTAATATTTTCCGAGTGCATTGGTAGGCAACATTTGCCCGTGCCCTTCTCTCGCTGGACAAACTTTAATGCCACCGACACCGACACAAGCGTGTGGTCTGGACTGCAGTGATGCAAGTCCTTTACGAGCAAGCCTCGGCCATCGCCTGGATCCGCGCAGGCGTCAATAGAACCTTTTGTTTCTTTCGGAAGTAGAGTGCTCCCGATTTTGAAGCCCAGCCGGTGGCGACTGAACAACACCGACCCATTCGCTGGTACCTCCGCCACCGCGATACGCCGACTGCAACCGCACGCGCCCCTACGACACGGCGCCCGACTCCTCCGCCTCCGCGCCCGGCTCCACCGCCTGCGCGCCCGAGCCCGCGTGCTCGCCGCTGCCCTGCTCCCCCGCCAGGGTCGCCGCCGTCAGCGGGTGCGGCGACGTGCCGCTCTCCGCCTCCGCGACCCCTCCCGCCTGCCCAACCCCCATCCCCAACCCCAGCGCTATCCCCACGCTGGGGTCGTACCCAAGCCCCGCCGCCTCCACCGCCGCAATCTTCTGGTCCAGCCTCGCGCTGACCTTGGCCAGCGCCGACCTAATGCCCTTGAAGCCGGGCCGCTCCTTGGGCTCGAAGCGCATGCAGGCCTGCCCCACCTTGACCAGGCTCTTGTTGGCCCAGGGCGGCCACTGCAGCTTGAGCGTGCCGGTCTTGACGCCGAGCAGTACCTGCCCCGCCTGCAGGCCGGCGTAGGGGCGCTGCCCGGTGCACATCTGCCACAGCAGCACACCGAACGAGTACACGTCCTGCGGCAGGAAGCGAGCAGGCGGTGGGGAAGGGGGCATCACACTCATGGTCAATGGAGAAGTGAAGGCGTAGGGGAGAGGTTGGGCGGTGCGGTGGAGTGGCATGCGTTGGAACCGTGCCGCTGGGCAGTCCCAAGCGCGCACGGTGATACCGGTGTCCCCTGACCACCAGCGCCCGGCAACCCACAAAGGCTCGGAACTCCGGCCCCCACAGCCCCCACAGTTACTTTCAACATTAAGGCGCAGCCCGGGCCCGACCTCCCCCTCCCCTCTCCCCACCCTCCCGCTTACCGAGGCCTTGCGGCAGCGGCCGGCGCAGGACTCGGGCGCCATGTACACCACCGTGCCCCAGTTCTCGTGCGTGATGGTCTGCTCGCTGGCCTCCAGCGCCGTGGCCAGGCCAAAGTCCGACACCTTGCACTGGTAGCCCAGCGGCGAGGACTCGTCCGACGTCAGCAGTACGTTGCCGGGCTTCAGGTCGCCTGGGGTGGAGTTGGGGGAACGGGAGGGTGGGTGGGTTTGGGTTGGGGGCAGCGGTCGCAGAAGTCGCAGTTAGGTGCGACAGCGTGTCCGGCTCCGCCACACGGCCGCTCATGCACCCGGCTGTCGCCGCCGCCATCTGGGCACCCGCCCCTGCTGGCCCGCCCGTCCGCCCGGCTGCACACCGCCCGTCAACCCCCGCCCCCAACACCAGCACGCACACGGCCCGCCGCGACCCGCCGCACCCCACCGTGTATGATGTTGAGGGAGTGCAGGTGTGCCATGCCCGCCGCCACCTCCTGCAGGCACCACAGCAGCGCCCGCAGCGCTGCCAGCCCCGCCAGCGGCCCGCGGTCGGGGTGCGCCACGTAGTCGCCCGCGTTGATGCGAGTCAGCAGAGTGCCGCCGTCACAAAACTCCTGTGGGCGTGTGTGTGTTGGTGTGCGTGCGCGCGTGTTTGTGCGCGTGTACGCGTTTGTTGTGCGTCAGAGAGAAGAGAGAAGGGGAGAACACGCACGACGTGCTGTGAACTAGTTTGCGCTTGCGGCGTTGCCAGGCCATGTGCGGCAAGTCAAGGACGCCACGACCGGTTCAGACGAAAGGACACACACCAGCTGGTTGCCTCAAGGCGTGCGCGCGCCAGGCTGCGGACTTGCGCAGGCCCCGCCTGCAAGACTGCGTTTTTTCCGGCGTGGCCCCGCCTCTCACATACGCGCCCTGCACCCACCATGATGACCTTGGCCAGGAAGCGCCCCGGTATGGCGTCCAGGTGGTACAGGATGTCCTGAAAAGGCACCGGGTCGCCGCCGCCGCTGCCCGGCCCGCCCGGGCGCATGACGCCGCCGCCGCCGCCGCCAGGGCCCGCCGCCACCGCGTGCGCATGCACGCCGCTGGTGGCATGCATGGCCGCCACCGCCGCCACCATGCCGGAGCCGGCGCCGGCGCCGATGCTGACGTGGCCGTTGCTAGGCATGGCCGGGCATAGGCTGCGCTGGGAGCTCTCGCGCGAGGGGGCCGTGTGCGGGAGGGGGCTGCAGGCGGCGGTGGCGGTGCCGCTGGGCGCCATCAACGGCGACAGGAGAGAAACAGCGCTGGCGCAGCGGCCGCTGCCGCTGTTGCCCAAGGCTGCTGCGCCGCCGGCAGGGGCGCCGCCGCCGTGCGGCCCTGGCAGCGGCGTGGGCGGCTGCGTCGGCGCGCCGGTTGGGGACAGGGCGTTGGCCGGGAGGAGGCCTGCTGCTGAGGACTCAACGGAGCCCTGCAACCCGAGTAAGCCACGCCCTGCGGCGCCGTCGTTACTGCCACCGCTGCCGCCTACGAAGACCGCGTTTATCGCCGGCGGCGGTGCCAGGGGCCGTGCCGCGGGGGCCTGCGCCTGGGGTGCCCCGGCCGCTGGGTCAGGGCCGACCACCGCCACCTCCGCTCCGGAGCCGGCAGCCGGGCCTCGCACGCTGCCGCCCTCGGGAACGCTCGCCTCGACGGTGGACAGCGCACGGCTGCTGTGCCCGTTGGCAGAGAGCGGCAGCTGCGGCGTCGGCACCTCCACGCTTGTGCCACCGCCGACGGTGCGGGCGCCATCAGAGGAGGCTTCCCGCCCTGCGGGGGCCAGCACGTCCCGAGCACCGGGCCACTGCTGCAAGGCTGCCGTGCCAGCAACAGCCGCCGGCCCTTCCCCGCCCGCCCCTGGCCCACAGCTGCTTGCGCTGCTGGCCGCCACATCCACAGGTAAGAGGCCACCGGCACCCGCGCCCGACGCAGCTCGCTGGTTGGGGTGCTGTGCCGCCGCGGCGACCGTCACGGAGCCATCGGCGGCGGCGACGGCGGTGTTGCTGATGGGGCAGCAGCCCAGGGAGGCGCTGAGCGTGTTGGCCGTTGAGACCATGAGCGCCGTCGTGCTGGTGACCGTGGTGCCGCCGGCCGTGGTGCCACACGTGGCGTCAGCCGCCAGGAAGCTGTGGGGGTGACTGGGCGAGCAAGCCACGCTCTGGAAAACGCGGCCGTTGCCGCTGCCGCCGGAGCCGGCACCCGCCGCGCCAGACCCCGCCCCTGAACCAGAGCCCGAGCCTGAGCCCGAGCCGCCGCCACCGCCGCCGCCGCCGCCGTGCAGGGCCCCTGCGGCGAAGGCAGGCGCGTCCATGGATGCGCGCCCGGCCGCCTGTGCTGGTGCCGGTGCTCCTGCTGCCGGTGCGGCGGCGGACGACGTCGCGACCGAGGCCATGCCTGCGCCCATGCCGTTGTGCGCTTGTCCGCGCGCCGTGGCGGCGGCAGTGGTGCTGGTGTTGTTGGCGCCCCACTCCTTGTAGGTGTTGGGCGTGACCAGCGTCACGTCCATGGCCAGCGTGCGCACCAGGTTGGGATGCGTGACCAGCTTGCTGAGCAGCGCCTCCTTGGCGCGCTGCCACAGCTGCTGCGGCGTGTTGCAGATCATGAACTTGACAGCCTGCGGGACATGAGCGGGGGACGATGGAATGATGGCCAGTCGAGTGGCGCTGCCGCGGCGAACCCCAGGACGTGCTCACGTGGGACCCTGGCGGGACCCGGTACGCCCCGTGCGACCAGGCCCGCTTGCGTGAAGGCCTGGAACGCCTGACGCAAGCAGCTCCCCTTCCCCCGCCGGCCCCCGGCTGCACAGGGTTCATGTTATAGACTCACCACAGGCACCAGTATGGCCATGAAGCCCTCCGTGCCGTACCCGGCGTCCGGCCCCGCAGGTATCGGCGTGGTGGAGGAAATCGTGCCGCGGTACACAATACCCGTCGCTCCGCTCCCCACGAACACCAGCTCCCCGACCTGGCTTTTCAGCTCCTGGGGGCTGAGGGACGGCACAAGCGAGAGTCCCCGCACCCCGGACCGGTGCCCACTCGAGTCGCTGGCGACAAGGACCGCCTCGTCAGTGCCGGGGCGAGTGGTTGACGGCACCGAGTTTGCTGCAAAGGAGCCCTGTGCACACACGTTGCACAGGTGAGGCGCCAGTATTAGCGGGCGCTGGAAGAGATTGGGGAGCAAGCATTTCGTTGCGAACCCCAAGTACCTGTCTTCCCATGAATTCGTTGGTCTCTGCCAAGAGGCTACGCATAGCCGGCTCTGCAGAGTGCTGTTCTTGCGAGTTATTATCAGCGCTTGGCAGGACTGCTTGCTGGCCGTGGCTAACACTCGAGCCCAGTAATTCAACTGGACGCACAGCTTGTGCTTTTGCCGTGTCAACAGGAACAGCTCCTGCTCCCACGTCAACATGGACTGCCGTGTCAAGCCGCTGCGATTCCGCGACAGCCTCCTTGCCACCGCTGCCATTTGCAGGGGCACCAGCCTTGAATGCAAGTATGGGCGGTGCAGGTACTGCCTCCGCCTTAGCGGGGGGCGCGCCAAAGCAGCAAAACATCCCCCTTCCGGACACGACTGGCGCCAACGTCCAGTCCGCTCTCAGAAAATCAGATATAAGAGTCGGATGCTATCATTTCAACTTCTCTCTATCACTACATGGGCTTCGGCAGTGGTTGCGTCCAAAAACGGCCTCGACTTGTTGAGGCAACCTTACAGTATAATGAGGTATATACAATGAAGCTATTTCAGACCCGTTAGCAAGTAAGAAGGACTCCTAGACATGGAGCCGTGAGGTCACAAAGTCTGAAGTTTTCAACAAGCGCGCAGCATCTCTGAACTGAAATATTTGGCGCAGTTGCTCAACTCGCCTTGGCGCTTTGAGATGTCAGTTGCAGGCCTGCAGGAGAAATTGTCATGAAGTACGAAAAACTGCCGCACATGCTGTTTTGCGGCTCGATGCGAAAGTCGCACCGAAATCCAGTTCGCGTCATCAAAGGCACACGCGTATACATTAGCCCCGTAACGATTGAAACTCGATGTGCCCTCACCGCTTTAGCCGCGGCGTTAGGCGGTGCAGCACCTGAGCAAATCACAGTTTCATCCTGGCCTGAGGGCCCTTCAAGCGCGGAGCAAAACACAGCACAGCACTGCGGTATCAGGCAGAGGCCTATGCCCGCAAACACCAGCCTACAAGCCCCCAGCATTCACCACGGCCCACCACCATCCATGCGGCATGCCGGCATCCACGCAGCACACAACAGCGCAAGTGCCGCGAATGTGTGCAGCGCCTCTCCACTTGACGTTCTCGCCCCATGAATAAGAACGCCTGGTCTTGGGTTTCGGCCCCACCCCTGACTGTGCCTCCCGTGTGGCCTCACCCCCGGCTCTTTCCAGTCAGATAAGGACTGCCCTTCTTGCCGTCGCCCTCCGCGGAGCTCACCCGCCCGCTGCCGCGCACCCTGCTCGGGCTGACGCTGCCGCCGGCCCCAGCCCCCGCCCCGCCCCCGGCGCCGGGGCCGCTCCAGCTCACCGCCCGCCCAATGTTCCTCCCCCCGCCCCCCGCCGGACTGCCCGCGTCACCTCCACCTCCCCCTCCACCGGGGCCACCAGCATTCAGGGCCTTGCCGGAGGGGCCCTTGGGCGGTGTGCCCGAGGGCCCAAAGCCACCGGCCCCGCCCAGCCGCGTCCCCGAGGAGCCGGCGCCGCCGCTCGGCACCGGCCCCTCGTACGCCGCCCACGCCGCCTGCCGCGGCTGCCGTGCCCCAGCACCCGCACCCCCTCCATATCCTCCCCCTCCGCCTGCTGCCGCCAAGCCCAGCCCGTGCAGGCCGCGGCTCTTGCGCAGCGCCGAGTCGTCCAGTGCCTGCGGCCGTGAGGGCACAGGTGTGTGTTGAGGAGCACAAGAAAAACAAAGCAGGGCACAGCGTGTGTGTGTGTGTGTGTGTGTGTGCGTGCATTGTGCGTGTGAGAGAGATTACGTTTGCATCAAGATGACGGGGAAAGCGAGGTTGTGGCGGTGCCCATGTGGCATACTGCAATAGTGAGGTGGGAGTGGCGCAGGTTCCAGTTGTCCATGACCGCCATGGGAGGATAGGACACAAGCCGGAGCAGTGGAGCCGTGGAGTACGGCAGGCCAGGGCCCACCTGCAACACGTCCATCAGTTCGTCCATGTCGGGCGCGTGCAGCGGCGCGCCGCCGCCCCCTCCCTGACTGCCTCCAGGACCCCCCGAGTACGGGTTCGGCAGGGGCGGCAGCAGGCACTCCGCCGCCATGCCGCCGCCTGACAGCGCCGGCAACGCCCCGTCCGCCGTGTGACCGCCGCCGCCGCCAGCTGCCATGCCGCCGCCGCCGCCAAGCAGCATCACGTCAGTGTCGGTGCTGCGGCGGACGGAGCTGCGAAGGCCGCTGCTGGTCGGCGTAACGGCGGCGCCGGCGGCACCGCCAGAGCGGCGCAGCCCCAGGGCCTTGGGCGTGCCGACCTGCTCGGCGTCAGGCATGCCGCCCACATGACTGCCGCCGCCTGCAGCGCCGCTGCCGTACGAACGGCTAGCATGGGAGGGCGAGACACCCGGCACCGCGGCCAGCGACGCCGCAAATGACGCCCGCGCCCCGCCGCCAGCGGCGGCGGCGGCAGCGCCGCCGCCGCCCCGTGCACCTGGCGCCGCCGCCGGGTTCAAGTGCACGCCGCCGCCGCCGCCGCCGCCTGCGCCGCTGCCGTACGCCGACAGCGAGTTGGCGAGCGAGCGGCGGCTGCCGGGGGCGTAGGCTAGGAAGGGCGCGGGCGGCGTGTGGGAAGGCGGCAGCAGGCCTGTGGCGCCGCCGCCGCCCGCCTGCAGGTGCCGCACACGCTGCATGAGCTGCTTGCGCTCCGAGGCCATGGTGCGGACCAGCTGCGACACCAGGCCGCGAACAGCCTGTGCGCGGGCGTGTGTGTGTGTATGTGTGTGCGCATGTGTGTTAAGAAAGCAGAAGGGGAAAGGGTCGACACTGTGCATGCGAATGCAGAAGCGCAGCTGTGCGAGTGTGTTGAACGAGGAAACGAAACAGAGACGTGCATGTGTTTGTGAATGTGTGTGTGTTTTAGTTAGGAGCACACAGTTTAGTGCGGTGAGAGCGGGCGGCTAGCGAGCACCAGCCACACGATTGGCAATGCCGGCGTAGCCAAGTTGCTCAAGCGGTCGTGAGTGATAAAGTTATCCGTGCACAAGCGCCTATGTGCAGGCCTAGTTGAGTCTGTGATAATTGAGGTCGTGCCACGCAGGGTGGCGTGCCGGCACGTGGGCCCCAGGCGCTCCCTACCTGCTGCTGCTGGTGGGCGGCGATGGCGGCCGAGCCGGCCGTGGCGGCACTGGCGCCGCTGAGGGAGGAGCCGGGCCGGGAGGGGCTGGCCGCCTGCGTGCGTGCGTGCGCGCGTGTGTTGGTTCGACGATATCATGTGAAGAACGGCGTAATGATGACCCGGTCATAACCCCAGCCACCCATCGCCCCACCCACCTCACGGCCACCGCCTCCTCCTGCCCCTCCTCCTGCCTTGCCGCCGTTCAGCCGCAGGTCCAGCAGCGCCACCAGCAGGCAGCCCTCCAGCCACACCAGCTCCGACACCAGCGGCCGCTGCCAGCCGCCGCCGGCCGCCGCCGCCACCGCCGCCGCCACAGCCGCCGACTGGGGGTCTGCCAGGCGCAGCTCGTGTCGGGAGGAAGAGGAGGTGGTGGTGGGCGGGTCGCCGGGTCGGGGCCTCTGTGCGAGCGGCATGCGGGTCGGTTGAAGGTTGACTGCACCGTGTGGGTGACAACGGCTGGGTACTAGGCCCTCACGGCACGCACAAAACGCATGGAGCTATGGCCAAAACAGTCGACTGCCGCCATCAACGCACGACCAACGCCAACATTTGCCCGTCCCTTGCATCCCTCGGTGAACACGATTGCGCGCCGCACACCCACCAGCGGGCTGGGGTCTCGGTCGTGGTGCCCGCGCCGCGGTGGCGAGCTGGAGGCCGCATGCGGCTCCCGCGGCGGCGTGCCGCCGCCCGCCGCCCCGCCCGCCCCGCCGCCCGCCAACATTGCCTGTCGTGACAAGTACGTCTCGAAAGCCGCCATCACGCGGTCGTGTGTCACGTCGTACAGCCGTACGCCAACCGCTGCCTCCAACTCCGAAACTGCGCCGCCGCCCGCTGCCGCAGCGGTGCCAGCCGCCCCCGCGCCGCCACCTCCGTCAGCGCACTCCTCTGCGCCGCCGCCGTCTCCCGCCCCGGATCCAGCTGCATCGGCCTCGGATCTGGATCCATGCGCGTTGACACGGCTCGGGCTGGATCTAGCGCCGGCGGCGCCGCCGCCGCCAGCGGCGGCAGCGCTGGACGGCAGCGGCAGTACTTGGAAGTAGCGGTCGCGCAGGTCAGTCAACAACAGCGCCGCCATCTCAGCCGCCTCCTGTCGGCCCGCCGCCACGCCGTCACCCGCCGCCGCCTGCCAGCGCTCCGTCTCGCGCCGCGCCGCCGCCACCGCCGCCTCTGCGCGCTGCACCGCCGCCTGCGCTGCCGCCAGCTCGCTGCGACTGCCCTCCAGCGCCGCCAACTGCGCCGCCGTCTCCTCCTGTGGATCACACCCCGCACAAGCGGCACACGCGATACCGTATTTCCGTTGCATCATGACACACGATGACATACACCACCCCCACACCGTACTACCAGTCGGCACAAAGTGCAGACCTAGCTTCATGGTCGGAAAGCATGGCATAGCGTCCACGTCATTCTGGCGTTCTCCCACATGACCTGTCATGCGCTACGCGGGCGCCGGGTAACGCGCACCCTTCCGCCCTCTTCCCCTCCTTTCCCGCCCTCTTCCCCTCCCACCTCCATCCCACCCTCCAGCGGTGTGTGTGTGTGTGTGTGTGTGTGTGTGTGTGTGTGTGTGTGTGTGTGTGTGTGTGCGTGTGTGTGCATGCCCACCTTGGCTGCCTGCAGTTGCTCTCGCAATCCCTCCGACGCCGCCCGCAGCTTGTGGCACTCGGCCAGCGAGGAGGTCGCCTCCGCGCGCGCCCCCGTCAGCTCGCCAGCCAGCTCCTTCTTCTCGGCCTCAATCATCTGTGTTGCAGTAGTGGTGACATGTATCACCCGAAACCGATTATAGGAGGTACTTCGTTTGGGATACATTACCTTGCACACACGCACACGCACATACCGAGCTGCCCTAGGCCATCGGCAGCTCCAGGGCCTGGCCGCTCCCACACCAGTGCGTAGGCGCCACAACCCCAACCTCGCTCGCACACGCACACGCACACGCACACGCCCGCACACATACGCACACACACCTGCAGCTCCCGCGCCCGCAGCTCCGCATTGGCCGCCGCCCGCCGGTACGCCGCGCCGTTGGCCGCCGCCTCCGCCGCCGCACGCTCCGTGGCGGCTCGCGCCTCCTCCAGCTGCTTCCGCAGCGCCTCCGCCTCCGCCACCAGCGCCGCCACGCCGCCGGGGCCCAGCCGCTGCAGTGTCTCATCCAGCCCCAGCAGCTGAGCCGTGCGGTCCTGCGCGAGCGCGTGTTTGCAAGTGTAGCGGTGTCGAGTAGGTGTTTTCAGGCCCAGATGTGTACGTGTGCTGAGACTTAGAGCCACTCGGAGCTACGGTGGCAGCCGCGAGCCTAGCAAGCTGTGTGGCTTGCGGCTGATGTCGGTTCCCTGAAGCGAGCCATCCGCCGCAACCGCACACTCACTCAGACAGGCAAGTGCACATGCAAGGGTGGCGTTATACCGGTCCACGCGTGTGTGTCACCGTTTCCCTCCGCTCTGCCCCCTCACCTGGTGTGCCTTGGCCGCGGTCTGGCAGGCGGCGTGGAATCCCCCGATGGCGGCGTAGGCGGCCTCGCGCACAGCGCGCATCTCCTCATGCAGACCGCACCGCATAGCCTCCAGCTCGGCCTGATGATCAGCGGACAGGCCCATCAGAGCGCATCTTCGGGGGCCGCTTCACTTACAACAGCAATCCGCACTTTGCATGCACGTGCTGCCCGGATGGGGCTGGCCACCCGCGCTCTAGCAAGCCCCGCGCCCACCCCACCTTGAGCCCCGCCACCTCGCCGCCCACCCCACCTTGAGCCCCTCCACCTCGCCGCCCACCCCACCTTGAGCCCCTCCACCTCGCCGCCCACCCCACCTTGAGCCCCGCCACCTCGCCGCCCACCCCACCTTGAGCCCCGCCACCTCGCCGCCCACCCCACCTTGAGCCCTGCCACCTCGCCGCCCATCCCATCTTGAGCCCCTCCACCTCGCCGCCCACCCCACCTTTAGCCCCGCCACCTCGCCGCCCACCTCACCTTTAGCCCCTCCCCCCCCCGCCGCCCACCCCACCTTGAGCCCCGCCACCTCGCCGCCCGCCTCCGCCAGCTCCTGCGACATGGCGCTGGCCAGACCCGCCGCCTCCGCAGCCAGTGCCTCAACCTGAAGGGTGGGGCAGTAGCCGTTCATGGGGAACGTCACCCGTTCTCTCAGGGCACTGCACACCGTTCTCATCCTTGCCCCCGGCCCATTCGTGCCTTTCCCGTTCCGGAGTGGCGAAATCACAAAAGGGGGTCACGGGTGGTTCAGGAGTTAGTGAGGCGTTTACAAGTTTCACCGAGACTCAAGGCGGCGCGGTGCGCTCCACGCATGCTAGAAGGGGCGCGTTTGTTTACGCTGCGCATGCCTCATGGTACTCGGCCTAGTCGCGTAAGCGAATACATCTCAGCGACAGTACGACTACAAAGATCGGCAGACCGCAGTTGTTTGCGGGCACGCGCTTACCTCGCCATCCAGGGCCCGACTCAGCTCCTCCACCTGCGCATCCGCCGCCGCCACACCCGCCCGCGCCGCCTCCCGCGCCTCTGCCGCCACCGCCTCGGCCTCCGCACGCGCTGCCGCCTGCGCTGCCTCCGTCGCCGCCTCGGCCTCGCGGCGCGCCGTCTCCGCCACCGCCCGCGCCGCGGCCGCCTCCAGCTGCGCCGCCTGCACCTGCGCCTGCGCATCAGCGCGCGCCTGCGCACACAGGCAAGGAGAACAGGGAGACGACGCATTGGGTGTTGTGCATGACGGTGCATACACACGAAAGAAGAACCGGGAGATTTCGCATGAAGCGAAGAAGCTCTTGGTCAGCACACTGCCATGCAGGTGATGCAGCCCGTTCGCAACCTTGCTAACTCATCTGCTTGTCTGGAGCTAACAGCAAGACTTTGACATGTCCCTCCCGCCCTTCCCCATGCTCCCTTCCCCTGGCGGCCTGGCGGCCTGGCCCAGTGCCGTACGCGCCCCCCCCCTCCAGCATCCACGCCCCGCCTCTGCGGCCCCATCAGGTTTATGCCTAACGCCTCTGCCTTTTCTCCCCTAGTTTGGCTGGTTTGGTTCAGTGTGGGCTGGTATTTACAACCCCCACCTTGTCCAGGTCGGCAGTGGCCTTGGTCAGCGCCTTGGCCCTGAGGTCGGCGCTGTTCTGGGCGGTGGCCAGGAGCTGCTTGGACAGCTGTGATGGAGGATGTGGATGCGGAGGGGCAGGTGTGGAGGGTGTCAGGTGAGTGTCGCTTTGGTTCAGAGTGACCGCGAAGGGATTTTTGGGGTAAGAGGGGGAGCAACTGAGGCGGAGAGCCGCGACGCGCCAGTGGCCACGCCCCCACCCCCGCCTGTCCTCCCCATCCCCTAACTCCCAACCCTTATTGACCCCACCCCATTCCCATCCCGTGAACTGCCCCTCTGCCCCACTAATCCATCCGGCTCGGTGCCTTAGGTGCATAGCTCTGCTCCTCCACATACTTAGAGAACACCAGCCCCTCCCCCTCTCCTGCTCTCACGTTGAGTGCCTCCTTGAGTTCCCGCAGCTCCCGCGCCTGCTGGCCGCTCTTGCCGCTCAGCGACTTCTTGTCCTTCTCCACGTCAGCTAGCTGGCCGCGGAACTTGTCCAGCTGCGGCGGCAGGGTGGGGGGGCAAAACACACACGGGCACACGTGATGCACACGTGTTACAAACCCACAAGCGACAGACAGCCACACACACACACACACACACACAAGTGGCACGTACACATTCCTGCGTGTTTCTTCCCTTGTGCGCTCTACCACAAGTGAAACGCGTGATCACGCGCACATGATGGCTTGAGAGTGCTGTGAATGCCTCATTCCCACCGCCATCGCCCCCAACCCCCACCCCGCCGCCACGCACCTTGGCCTGCAGCCGCCTCTTGTCGTCCTCCAGACCGCGCCGCACCTCCTCAAGCGCCCGCTCGCCCTTCTCCTCCACCGCCCGCACCGCCTTGGCCAACCGCTCGGCCTAAGAAAGAAACACAGGTATGCATGGTGCACGTTGGGCGCCTTGGTTCACCAGCAGCAAGACCACAACGATTCAGTGCTGTGGCTTCATCAACGTCAAACTTACGTATGCCCAAGGCATAGGCGAACCCCAATCCCCAGCCCCACAGCAGCCGCGCCCGCCCTCCCCTCCCCACCCGCCACCATCACCTGCCCTGCCCTCAGGCGCTCCTCCGCCTCCGCCACCGCCGCCTCCACCGCCTCGGCCGTGCGCTGTCGCACCACAGCCGCCACGCCCTCCACGTCCAGCCGCATGTGCTCCAGCTTGGCGGACCCGGGCGGCTCGCCCAACACACTTGCCAGCACCTCCTGCAACAGGTAGGGATGAGGAACTTACACAGCGCTGGAGGTGCATGTCACTGTGTTTGGCACGCTCGCTAGGTGGCTGACCGAGCTCCGTCAGGTAGTAAGGGTGGGGAACTCGGAACAGCGGGGGGGGGGGTACATGTAGGTGGGGATGAGCCGGGGCGATGCTGGCGCGGTGAGAGCAGGGCGGCCGACTGAGTGCCTGAGGGGGGCTATAACATCTGAGTATGTAGGACTTGTCGTCGCACAGCACTGCGCCTTCGAGCTGGGTCTGCTACCGGGTCTGCTGCGCTCTTGGCTGCGCCACTTTGCACCTCAACACGCTCACACACTCATCAACACGTCCTTGCCACCCACGCACCTTGAGCACCATCCGCCGGTGTGCGTCGAGGTCGACGCCCGCCCCCGCCGCGTTGCTGGTGTGGTGCGACGCCCAAGGCACAGCCGACTGGCCCGTCGTGGCAGCCACAGCCGCCGCCGCGGCGGCGCGCGACGCCGCTGACGCGATGTTGCCAAAACCGGCGTTACTGAACTTTAGCGAAGGGAAGGCGCTGCCACCGCCGCCACCCGCAAGAGTGATGGGCACAGCCGCGACGGTACTGGTCCCGACACGCCCGGGGCTGACGCCAGCGGCCGCCCTCGCCCCCGCCGGTGCGGCCGCTGCGGCGTCTGAAACCGGTGCCGGTGCTGTGGACGCGGGCGCCGGCGCCCGCTCCGCTGCTGCCGGAGTGGGTGCCAGCGACGGCTCCGCCGCCGGCGACGGCGCAGGCGCCGATGCCGACGCCGACACAGCGCCCGGGCTCTTGGATCGCGCCGCCACCTGTCCCGACCCCGCCGCCGCCCCCAGTCCTGATCCCGACCCCACGTACTGCGGTTGGCTGGGTGACATGAACACCTCTGTGCCGTACGACTGCCCCACAGCCATTATGCCCGGGCCCTGGCCGCCGCCGGCGCTGCCGGGCGCCGCCACCATCCCGCTGCCGTGCAAGGGACTGGGGCCGCGGGAGCTGCCGCCCGCCGGGCCCTGCTGGGCCTGGCCCGACCCGGCCGTGATGGTGATGCTGCTGTAGGGCGACCCCGTGAGCGCAGCCGGCAGGGTGGAGGCGAGGCCCGTGCCGCCGCCGCCGCCACCGCCGACGGCGTCGGCTGTGTCCGCCGTGAATGGCCGGTCGCCGCCGCCGCCCGCGGCCATGCCCAAGCCCCAGGCGTCATCGGCGCCGTTGGGCGCGAACACGGATGTACTGGCGGCTAGGCCTGCGTCGTGATGACATCCGGAGGGCTAGCCAGCGTCAGAAACCAGCGTGCCCACCACAAGCTTGCATGGCCTGCGACCGCCCGTGCGTGTCAGCACAGCGCGCCGGGCACAACTCCCAACCGCAGTGCAGCCCAGTGCACTTGGCTGCTTACCGCAACCCCCACCCGTAGTATCCCCGCTTTCGCACCCGTGCTCCGTGCCCGCCTGGCCGTGCGCCAACCCCGCAGGCGCAGCGCCCGACCACGCCCCCCAACACCGGCCCGCGCCAGCGCCCCTCCCTCCTCAAAATCCTCGACGCCCCGCATGAACCTTTGTGCCGGCCTACCCGTGGGTCGTGGCGTGCCCCAGCTAAGCTTGCGAACCATGGGCCGCGCGCCGCTGGCTCCGGCCGCCGCTGCAGCTGCCGCTGCTGCCGCTGCAGCTGCTGCTGCCTCCGCCGCGCCCGGCGCCTGGCCCCACGCCATGGCTGGCTGGGGCGCCGCGGGGGCGAAGCCTCGAAAGTCTGCAGGTGTAATGGCCACGTGCGCCCGTGTCAGCGCGGCAGTGCAACCGGGCGCGGCGAGCGCTGGAGGTTGTTGGAGCCTGGGAGCACACCGGCCCCGTCGTGCAACGTACCTGACGCCCCCGCTCCTACGCCCGCTGCCTGCTGGAGGGAGTCATACTCCGCGGCCTGCTGCAGCAGAGAAGCTCGCTCGGCGCGCGCGGCGGTCAGCTCCGCGCGAAGCGCCTGCGTTGGGTCGACGCGCGTTTAGTCGCTGCCTGCGCCAGGCCCCGTCGCAAACAGCTGGGGCCGCGGCACATAAGCGGTGTAGGCATTCCACGCCCCTCGCAACTCCATTCACCTCCAAATCAAGCCCTCCAAGTGCCATGCTCCTCCAGGGCGGAGAATTGTGCTTCTAGACCGTCATGCCCTCTTCAGCAACTGTCGGGCTTGCTCGAACTAAGGTTCCCGGTCGAAACCTTTCAGCAGCCCAGTTAACACAAATAGTTGAAAAAAGGAAGTCTGGTTACTGAGTTAAGCGCAACGAGCAAACGTCGCACTTCCTTGCCAAATACGGAGTCAGCGTGCGTTGCCACAGTCTTATGAATATCAGTAGTAGAGAAATGATTGAAAAATGAGGAGGTGACCAAGCTTGCCCACCAGAAGGGTCTCCATTCCGGTAAAGGCTCGAAAGGGGCCCAATTCAGTCAACAGTGAGCTAGCTTCAGACGGTACGCTGCGTTTGCTACATATTTCTGCCTGATTGAACACACTGGTTTTACGTTCCTAGTTCTAGTCAAGCAAACACAGCGCTCAACATTTTGTGTCGAACCTTTCGCTGTCGCTGTTGATTAGTTTATCTCAATCGAATTCTGCAGATATCTTAATCCTGTGGACAAAGTCGGAGGGAGAATTAGCGGCGGACGGACTAAAATTGGCAGCAATGACCAGCCGCTGAGCTTGAGCGATCGACGGGCGGATGGGTTGCTTGCCCAGTAAGGTATGTACAGCCGTTTGATTAGTTCAGCCGGGGGGCAGTGCATGAAATGCGGCGTGGTGTGTTGCTGTTGGGCTCGCAGGAGGGGGCTGGGCCCGACCAAGGGCAACCTCAGGCAGTTCAGACTTCCAGTAAAGCAGCAGAGGAGCGGGCAGGACCTAACGGGGCCGGAAAGGCGGCCAACGCTGTAGATGCCAGTGCAGTGGAGTTGGAAGACGCTCAGGAGGCGCGAGACTCCGTCGGTAACTTGCCATCTTCATTGCATGCGTCAGCCTCGGACCTAGCATCAAACTCAGGCACAGCACAGCGAGGGGGGCGAGTGCAGTTTGGAGGCGTCGACGTGCAGACTTATGAGGCCCCACCAGCACCGATGGAGGAGCACTCACACTTATTGTTACAGAGATCCCTCCCCCAAATACCAGCTAGCAACGTTGAACTCGAGACACGGGTAAGCACGGTCAAGCTCGGGTGTCGGCATGCGCGCCTGTCCTGCGTGTTGGTCGTCGACGATTTGCATGGGTTGCCGGGATAGTACGGTACAAAATCTAGTTGCAAGCCGCAGGGTGGCGGTTTGGAGCTAGGAGTTCTGTGCTGACGAAACCGTGCAGTGTGGGGGGCCCCCAGGTGCAGGTCCGGCTCAAGCTGATTGGTTCTGGCTTTTTGCTCTGCGGTATGTGCGTGCGCGCCTGCAGGCTGCGGGCTTGAAGCACATTGGCTTCGGCCCGCTTAAGAAGGAGAACCAGGATGAATACTTCTGCCAGGTTGGCGGCTTCGGCGGGCAGAAGGACGGCTGTTGCTACTGCATCTTTGATGGTGAGCAAAGGTGCCTAGATCACACCGTCCCTGTGGAGCAATTGCTGAATCCATACAGGGCACCGTGCACGAGCCAGCACCGCTAGCTGCTAAGGGTGGCTGGGCTGGTGTGCCTCAAGCCCATGCCCGGGTTGGGGTGTGGGGAATTGCGCACCCAGTCGTGACCGCTGCAATACGTACTTTCTCCTGGCGTTCACGCGGCGCAGGCCACGGCAACTACGGGCGCGACGCGGCTCACTTCTGCCGCCAGGAGCTGCCGGTGCTGTTTGATGCGGAGCTGAGGAAGTACTACGCCAAAGCGGCGGTGAGGGGGAGATAGAACGGGAAGGGAGAGGAGGCTGGTGGCGTGCTGCGCGCTGTGTGCGGCGCCGTTCTGGATGGCCGGTGGGAGGGCGACTGGGGGGCGCGGGGCAGGTTGCATGTGCATGCTTGGATGGCGTGCCGCGTGCCTACCCTGTGTGTAGGGCGGGCCCCACTACTCGCACTGATTCCCGGGACGGCGCTGCACACCTGGGGCTGCTTGCTCCCACACACGTCTCCGCCGGCGCCGGCGCCCTCCTGCTGCTCACGCTGTCCCGCACTCTCGCCCCCATGCAGGCTGACGGCGTGAAGGACCCCAACGCCAAGGAGCTGATTGAGCCCATACTCAGCGACGCCTTCGTGGAGACGGAGCGCAGGCTGCACACGGTGGGGGAGAGGAGCAGCGGCAGGGGGGAGGGTTGTAAATACCAGCCCAACCTACACCGAACCCAATGCAGAAGAGCGAGGAGGAGAGCGTGGGGGCTGAGACGGGAAGGGGTAGGGGCGGAGGACGGGGACGGGGGCGCATGACTGGGGCGGAGGACAGCGGGAGGGGCAGCGGGGGGGACGGAGACGGGGGCATGTGTGTGGTTATGGGGGTAAGTGGTCGTGGTCGGGCTGTGAGATGCGTTTCCGAGGTTAGCTGCGCTTGTGGGCTGCGGTGCTGTGGCGGCAGGCGCTGCCGTAGACTCACATGCCGCGTAGAGCCATCAGTCCGGTCCACCCGTGCACCACGTGCCATCACCACTCCATGGCGTGTGCGCGTGCACCAACACACCTCCTCCCACACACCTTACCCCGCACGCCGCATCCCACGCCACAGGCGGGCGTGAACGTGTCCAGCAGCGGCACCACCGCCAGTGTGGTGTTCCAGAACCGCAGCAGCGTGTGGGTGGGCGCGGCGGGCGACTCGCGCGTGCTGTGCCTGGCGCAAATAGACAACCAGTGGAAGGTGCAGCCGCTCACACTGGACCACCGGCCGTCGCGCAAAACGGAAAAGTTCAGGTGCGGCTGGCCAACGAGGAGGGCGGGGCAGGGATGGCGGGGAGGGGGTGGGGATGGGGGTTGAAGCTAAGGCCGGGCTGTGTGTATGTGTACCTACGAGGCAATGGTGGCTGGGCGTACGGGTGTGCAGTCGACTTACCGCCCGTGGGTCCGTACCTGGTTGCTGCCCCGTCCGTGTCCCATCGCACAAATGTGCCTGCCTCCTCTTTCCTAGCCCACGCCACCGTCTCCTAACCAGTCATGCCTGCGACGCTCTCACAGGGTGGAGGCGGCGGGCGGGCGTGTGGAGCCCAAGCGGCTGCCCAGCGGCAAGACCGTGGGCGAGCCGCGGCTGTGGCTGGCCAACCTGCCCAGCCCCGGCCTGCTGCTCAGCCGCTCCATTGGCGACGACATGGCCACCAGTGTGGGCTGCACCGCGCGGCCGGAGATCACCTTCGTGGCGATGCGGCCCTACCTAGGTGCGCGGGGCGGGGAAGAAGAGAAGAGGCCGTGGAGAGGGGAGAAAGGGGCGGGGCGGCGGCGGTTGTGGAAAGGGGGGTTGGGCGCGGCGGGGGAGGTCGGGGAGAGGGGAGAAAGGGGCGGGGCAGCGGCGGTCGTGGAGAGTGGCGGGGAATGGGAGCGGGCACAGGGCGACCCATGACCGGGCGACTGGTTGTCTGGGAATGGACCGGGTGCTGGAACAGAATGCATGGAATGGCCCTTGGCCCTCGCTTTCTTCCGCTCCCCCGCTTCGCAATCCTGCACCACCACCACCACCACCACGACCACCACCACCGCCTCTCCGCTTCTCATTCCTACTGCCACCACCACCACCGCCGCCGCCGCGGCCATTCCGTCGCCCCCGCCCCCGCCTCCGCCCCACAGACCAGTACCTGGTGATCGCCAGCGACGGCGTGTGGGACGTGCTGTCCAACGACACCGTCAGCCAGCTGGTCACGGACGCGGGCGAGCCGGAGGCGGGCTGCCAGGCGGTGCTGGAGGCGGCGCTGCTGGAGTGGGAGGAGCGCCTGGCCGCGGACAACATCTCGATCATCGTGAGTGGGGCGGGCGTAGAAGTGAGGAGGGGAGCAGGAGGGGGAGCAGGAGGAGGTTGGGCAGGAGGAGGTGCAGGGGGAGGACGGGGAGGACGGGGAGGACGGGGAGGAGGAGGAGGAGGAGCACAACTGTCAGAATGTTACCGCACTTGAGGCCTGGGTAGAGGAGGTTGGCCGGGCGGGACGGACGCTGGCTGTCGTGGGCCTCGTGCAAACTGAAGGGTCCGTACGGTCGCTGGCGGATGGCAACCTTGCTCCGCTTCTGCCCCTCGTGCTCGTGCCTGTCAGGGGGGCAGCCATAGAAGCTAAGAGGGGGGTTGCGTTGCCATGCGACAACTGAGATGCGCGCTATCCCCGCATGTACCTGTACGTTTGGTCGGAGACCCGTAACCGTGTTTCTGTGTCTATTTCTGTGTGTGTGTGTGTGTGTGTGTGTGTGTGTGTGTGTGTGTGTGTGTGTGTGTGTGTGTGTGTGTGTGTGTATGTGCGTCTTCGGTGCGCAGGTGGTGCAGCTGCAGTGGGGCGACATGCTGGCCAGCAACAGCAGTGCCGCCATGGCCGTGGTGCGCAGCGCCACAGCCGGAAGCAGCTTCCAAACCAAGGTGCTGGCGCCGCCGCAGCCCCAGTCGCCGCAGCAGCAGCTCGGTGGCGGCGCCGGGTCCGCTGGAGGCGCGGGAGGCGGGGCCGGGCAGGCGGCGGAGGCGGAGGCGGGCTCGCCCGGGGGCCTGCCCGGGGCAGCCAACGCAGGCGCTGCTGCGGGGCAGGCGGCTGGCGTGGCCACCGGGGCGCCGCTGCAGTAGGGCGCAGCTGTGTGGCCGCTCGGATGCGGCGGCTGCAGGTATGCGCGTGCTGCGCTGGCGCCTGGCGGCTCGTCAGGCACGGCGGAGGTTGGCGCCTGGGGGTCTGCCAGCGGGCCATGAAGGCATGCGCAAGCTTGTTTCTTCACGCTTCGACGCGAACCGTTTCGAGGTGTATGCCCGCATGTGTGCGGCCTGCAACGCAATGTGATCAAAGCACAGGAATGCATGTTAATCGGAAGCGCGACTGTGCGTTTATAATGTACAGCAAAGGTTCTGCAGGCAAAAGCACTGCTCGTTGGGGCGCTGCTCGTAGCCGCCAGGCAGCGCACGTGTACGCCGCCTTGTGCCTGTGTCGCTCGGAGCTGGGCCCCCGACCACTGACGTGCTGTCGAGGGTACCGGCAAACGCCATGACTTGCATTGGTGTTGTTGCGGCCGGATGTGGATGATGCCGCGACAGCCGACGGCACGTGCACACACACACGTATGCACGTATGCATGGTAAACGCGGCTGCCACGCGAAATGTGGGCCGTGGCTGTGGAGGCTCCTTCGGATCGCCTAGAACTAGGGTCCGAGCGGGTGGATGGAGCTCGCGTGGAGAGGCGCTGGCCGTGTAGTAGTAGGGGGCCTGCAGTGATGTTGGCTGGTCTCTCGTACGTACTGAGAGTGTGTGGTAGAAGGTTGCTGCTGAGGACATTGTCTGCGTACGCGCCCCGGTTGCGGGGTCCCTTGTCCCTTGCTCGCAGAACGACCCCAGGCGCCTCGGCCGCGTGGCAAGGCAGCACGTTGGTCAGGTGACGCTGAGGTTGGGGGATCTGTTGCTTGCGTTGGAACCCCAAAGTGCGGATGGCAGCAGGGGCAGCACACTGCTCGGCTGTTGCCGCGTGGAGAACATTTATCACACGGGGGGTTCAGTAGCGTATGTTGGGGTTGCGGCGGCGGCAGAGAAGAACGCGGCGGCAACGGAGACGGCGTGCGAGCCTAGGGCAGGCGGGTCATTCATGCGGACGGGTCGGTTGCAGGTGCAGTGTCTGCAAGTTGCAACAGCTCGGGGGTGCCTGCAACAGCAAGAGCAAGTGCCGGGCAGGTTTCATGTGCCGAGCTGGTTTTGAATCATGCTCGCCAGTACTGTCGTGGGACGCGGTAGCTACGTAACTCAGCAGGCACAAGCGAGGTTTGGCGTGCGGAGTGGGTGTTTTATTGCTGCTGACCGAATGACGGAGCGGAGGCGATGCGGGAGGCAATTGTACTAGTTCGTGTGTGCTTAAATGGTGGACGTCGGTGGTGGGTGCGCTCTGGCCTCCTGGGCGCCGGCACGAGCGATACGGCCTGCATGTTCGGGCGAGCGCGCCATCACGGCATGCGCATGCGTTTATGTTGACACGCGGCATGTCATGAAACATTGAAACATCGGACGAGTCACGCAAACAGGTTGGGTGGGGCGCGGCGCCTGGACGAGGGGAGTCCCGAAGGGCCCCTGCTAAGTCAGGCGCAGATCAGAAGGCGTCAAGGCCGCGGTGGTCTTCTGAACACCTTTCCCGTGTCATGAGGCGCGTGGCAACAAACGTAATTAACTGGCGCAAACCTCCCAGCTCCGAAGCGCGATGGCTCGCCCTTTGTGGGGAGTTAAAGTCAGGCGTGGTGGTACATAGTGCAGCTACGATGCCTGGGCGGACCGCCTCCGCCATCCTAGATGAGTGGGCAACTGGGCACGGCAGCTAAGATGCCTGGGCGGACCATCCCCGCCAGTCGAGATGCGTGGACATGGCACCCCAAGATGCTTGCGCAGGGCTACCCCCAGCAACCTCAGATGCGCGCGCGAGGGGTCAGGATGCCTCTGGAACCCAGCTGCCCGACCAAACCCACCCCGCCAGATGATGCCTGCGCTAGGCAACTTTCACACCGGAGGAGGGCAGGGGCGAGCGGGGGCGGGACACCAGCAGCGATTCTGCTTTAGCTTTGGCTTGACTTCAGCTTGGCTTCGCTCTTCTGGCTTTCTGACTCAGGCTTCGGCGGATTCTGCTTTGGCCTCCTCGCACCCTCGCACCCGCACCGAACCGCCTCCTGCGCACGGAACCTAGTGATGACTACGGTACGTAGCGAGTGGCCGGCTGCGGTGGAGCTGTGTCGTGAAAGTCAAACAATTATGACCCGTCCGGTGTCAGCCGACAAGGCGACACAGCAAGCGCTTGACGTGCAGTATTACAACTGGTTGGATACCTCATTCGCGGTAGATTTCGAGACTATCTCAGGGTCGTTGTCGGAGCTCAAAGACATTGCCTGGACCCTGCTGGAGTAGTGCTAAAGGCCTTCCGCACGCTTGAGGTCAGCCGCGGATTGTTTGGGATGCGGGGTGCGTGTGCGTGCACGGCCCACTCCCCCGGACTCACCCCTGCCCTGGCCGCCCTCCCTACCATCATTCCTTTGCACAGAATGAATGGCGCGCGGTCGGTGACCCCTTCCCGACCATCTCGACCATGCCCTGCATGCTGGTGTACGAACCATTACCAACCAGGCAACCAGTCCTATCCCAGCGTGTCTGATACTACGGTCGAGCGGGTTGTGCAGAAGTTCATGGCCGCTGTTGGCGTCCAAGCCAGAAGTGTACTCGTCACAGTGGGCAATTACGTGCGCGACATGCCCGAGGGGGATCGCGACGTCCTTATGAACAGGGTGTGTGGGGATGTCCTTATAGAAGCAGTAGCGTATGCGGTCGGCCCTGACTCCCCGGACCACTACCAGCCGGGCCAGTTAGCACAGCAGGCCGCTGCTTTGCGTGAGGCGCAAGCCAGCATCTTCAGCAATTCACCACCATCGATCTAAGGCGGAAGCCCACTATCACACCCTGTTCCTTGGTGAGTACTCCGCTATTAGGTCCTGCACGCCCTGTGTCTTGAGCAATCATGAACTGACTCCGCACCGACTGTCCACCCACAGCCGAGTTCTTGGCCGGTGGTGGTGGCAGTGAGGCCTGCAGTGGCGGTGGCGGAAAGGCCTGTAGTGGTGGGGACACAGCAAGCTGCGGCGATGCCGGCGGTGCAGGAGGTGGGCAAGGCTGTGGCGGCCACCACACGGCCGCCCGTGCCACCCAACGGCAGCTATCCAGCTACCAACGTCCGCCGCTGGTACCACTGGGCACTTCGGCGGCAGCAGCTGCTGCAGCAGCAGCAGCAGCAGCAGCCGCACGCAAGCCAACACGTCCTCCAGCCGGGCCCGACTTGCAACTTCCATCGGCTCTAGAGTTGGCTGCAGTGGCGGCACGCGGTCCAGGTGTCGCAACGGCACCTAGAGTACCTCTGCAAGTGCAGCAGCAGCCCGGGGGATCCAGTAGCAGATTGCTGGCGGAGTGTTCAGTACTGTTGGCTGGAGGGGTCGGGAATGAGACACGGCACAATCAGCGACTCTCGCAGCACCTTGATTGCGGCAAGCAGCAGTCGCTGGAGCTTGCAACCAGAGGTCCAGGGCCTCCCCAACCAGCACTCTGGTGGCGGCACGGGGCGTGAAGGGTCCGGCGCTGCTGCCGGTAGCATGGGCGATGGCGCACGGCCGCCGCCGCTGCCATACCCACCGCATCAGCAGCACCAGCACCACCACCAGCACTCTGGTGGCGGCGGGGGCCTAGAAGGGTCCGGCGCTGCTGCGGGTAGCATGGGCAATGGCACACGGCCGCTGTCGCTGCCGTACCCGCCGCATCAGCAGCACCAGCACCACCACCGGCACTCTGGTGGCGGCGGGGTCCTACAATGGTCTGGCGCTGACGCTGGTGGCATGGGCGATGGCACACGGCCGCTGCTGCTGCCGTACCCACTGCATCAGTCGGTCCTTCGGGTCTCCGGGCAACAGGCCTGGCTTTGTCAGTTTTGTTGCGGAAGCCCCCATCTGCAGCAATGTGGCCGACTGTTTTAGGTCGGACGCATCACAGGAGCCAGGTAGCCAGGCTGCCAGGTGTCTGAAAAGGCACAACCTGGGCAAGCCGCGCTTCGGGCGATTTACACATGCCGCCCATATGCGATCAACAGGCTGTACCAAACATGTGGCACTCGCGGTTGACATGTGGCACGCTCGGTTGGCTCGCCCCCCAAAGGGGGGCGACAGGCATAGTCCTCGGCCAGACCCTTACATTCGGGTTGTTCACGGATCCAGGTTTTTGGGCTGAGCCCCCCCAGCGCAGCGTTCCAGGAAGGGGGGGGGGCGAACCACCGTCCGTGCCTGTGAGCTGCCTGCACCCCGCCCGCTACATTCAACTGCCGACTGCGAGCGCCAAAATAATATGTGGCAACATCTGTCTACATCAAAGTGCCGTTCGAGTAGGATCTGAGCTAAGCAGGCCTTCTGCCGGGGCCCTTCGCTAACATCCGAGCTAAACAAGCTAAAGTCGGCAACTGAGCATAAGACATCGAGCCGCAGCTGGCGCAGGACGTCAGCGCAGTCGTCAACCTAGCACAGAAGTTCGGCAGGGATGCTGCGTGGACTCTGAACGCCGCCAACGCGCGCGTCACGGCCACACCTGTAGACCGCGCTATCTTCTCCGTATCTTCGGAAGATGGCAAACTGGCGTTGCTGGATGAATTAGTCAAAAGTGAGCCGGGCAGGGCAACCCGGTTCTTAAGGCGATGCTAACTCTGGCCGGTGTAACCTCTTTCGCTAACTCCGTCCTGGTCGACATGCCGTAATGCACATCCCATTCCGCCGTGCCTGAATCTGCATATGTCCCCCGGCCGCTCGCGTGACGCTCTACAGGTGGCAGCACCTTCGTGCCGGAGCCCCAGTGTGTTAGACAAGTGTTCCCCGGTCACGGGAAAAGGGGCTGAGCCCCTCCACAGTCTGAGGCCGAACAACCTCATCGCCCGGACATAGCCGGGGTCGGTTTCCACAGGCACATAGCCAAACCAGGTTAGAAAAGCACGAAGCCCTCGTGTGTGTGGCGCACGCGGGGGGGAGGAAGGGGGGCCTTTTAGTGTTGAGTAGGGACGCTCGGGCCAGGGCTGGGGAGGGGAAAGTAACGGGACACAGAGCACGGAGCACCGGATGGTATGTCGCCCGGTCCCCCTCGGCCAATGTCTCGCTGTCGTGCAGGCGCGGCTGCTGGCCCAGGCGTGAGCGTGCTCATGGAGAGGGACGCTGCAGAGCGCAGCTTGCGCAAGGCGGCATTCTTCGGCTTCAGGCCGCGTGCCAGCCCCCCCGCAGTCGTGCCGCCGCAGCTCGTGTCGCCTGCGTACACCCACATCCTGGACGCGGTTGCGGCGCCAGCGGCACCGCCGGCTTCGTGGGGCCCAGCCGAGACGCAGCTGTACGGCACCGTGCGCCGCCTCCTGGCGCTCGGCAGCGACCTGCACCCCTCAGAGGAGGAGCTGCACATGGGCTTCCTGAAGTGGCACAGCGACGACCTGCTGGCGGGGCAGCTCACTCTGCTGGATTCTTCAACGTCCACCCTCAGCGCCTCGCCCAACGGCATCCTCACCTCACGCGGCCCCACCGGCGGCGAAAGCTTCGCCGTGGTGCTGCTGGAGTGCAAGAGCGATGTGGGCGCCGGCAACCCCCTGGTGCAGGCGCTCAGGTGCGAGTCGGACCTGATGGGGTGTCTGCTGTCGGCTGTTGGGTGTCAGATGTTGGGTGTCGAACCCGCTGGAGAGATGGTCTGAGCCGCGGTATGTATAGGTTTAGGGAAGCGTGGCCCGCTAAACTAAACACATCACATCCTTGCCAGCTGGGCAGCGGGCGTGACTTATTGGTAGGTCCGGGTGGCACGCCGTGCAGCCACTGTGTGTGTGCAGGAGGTGTGTGTGCGTTTGCGTGTGCGTGTGCATGTGCGTGTGCGCGTGTGTGCGCGTGTGTGTGCGCGTGTGGGTGCGTGTCACGACGCTAACCCAGTGTCCACATGTGCTCCCCCGCGTGCGCAAGTCTCTAGTGTCTCGAGTGTCTCTAGTTTCTTGCAGAGTGCCTTGCTGAGTTGAGGTTTGGTTGGTTTTGGGTGGCCGCAGCCCGTTAGTAGTGTTATTGTAGTGGCGTTCATCTGACACATCGACATATAGGCTTTGCCCCGCATATCGCCTTTATTGGGTGTTTGGACCGAGACACAAACTCAGGAACCCCACAACCTGCGTATAGTTTTCCCCTCGCCTCAATCCTAGCGTTCGCTTAGAGTGTGTTCTGGTCGTCTTAACACTGGCAAGCACTGCTAACGGTTTGCCGCCGGGCTCAAACGTGGGATGCGGCCACGCCCCCAGCAGCCGCCTCTCTGATTGATTTGGAGCTTGGTGGTCTGAGGTAGCGCGCCCACTCAGGTAGCGCGTTGAACAAGAGCTCTTATGCGTCCTATCCGCTCTAGCGCATTGAGTAGAAGCTACAGATTATACTCTGGTGCTCGTGGTCCGCGGTAATTTAGGATTTGGCACGTGGGAGGGCCGTAGTTCAGCCAGCCTCGCACATTTGGGGGGCGTGGCGGGCGGCTGGGCCCCATGCGTCGCAGGGCAGCAGCGCCAAGGGCAGGGCGCCGCTTCCACCCGACACCAAGGCCCCTCCCCCGCTGCCGTTGTTAATGGATTGAAGCATGACCTCGTGGCGTGCTGTTGTGCTGCTGTGCCGCCCGGAAGGGTGCAAGCACGCCACTACGTACTGAGCTTGTATTGATGCGGCTAAGGGCATCTGCTGCGTGCGGCACCGACATACATGGTGCGGCTGTACCGCCCGGCTGGTGCAGTCCCATCTGGCAGCGGCCTGCACTAGTCTTGTTTTGGTCTTCAAGCACAAAATGCACCGACTGGCTCAGCCCCAAAACCTGACGAGAACCGCCTTTCCACAGCCAGCGACGTACCCATACATTGCGCTATTGTTTGTGTCAAGCATCTCACCAGAAATTCTTTATTCCTTTCTTTCATCCGACAGGCACTACCAGATTTACTATGGGGATGGCACGCGCTGGGCTGAGCGGGCGACATACCGGTAAGCATGCCAGCAAGCCTGCGAGCACCCATCTGGGTGTTGGTGGCTTGGGGGCAACAGAGAAATGCTCGTTTCCCAACAGAGAAATGCTCGTTTCCCAGCATGCGTCCGTCACACGCACCGGCTTGGGCGGCTCAAAGTGTGCACCGCACCAACTCCCATAGGTGCGACCCCATGCCGGTGCTGGTGCTGCTGCTGGAGGGCCCGCGCCTGTCCATCCATGCCGCCTGGACCATCTACCAGAACCGCGTTGGTTACGCGCCGCTGACGCCGGTGGGTGTGTGGGTGTGCCGCCTGAGTATGTCACTCGCATGTGTGCCTTGCAGGTTGGGCATTGTGGTTAGTGACGCGGTCGGACGAATGAGATTGAAAACACTTCAAGGCTGGTACAAACATGAAATTTCGGGCACTGATGTTTCTTGTTCTGCCTTTCCTCGCCGGCTGCCGACTTGCCACGGCTGCTGCTGCTGGTGTCGACCAACACACGCCAGAGCTACTACCTGGCCAACGAGACAGTATCGGACAACAGCAACGTGTGGAAGCTCATGGCCGTGCTGTCCGCCTACAAGAAGGCGGTCAAGGTGTGCGTGCGTGCGTGCATGCATGTGTGCGTAAATGTGTGTGTATGTGTAGGTCCGGGCGCTGTATTCCATTCCAAACTCCCAGCTGCACAGCGCGATGGCTCGCCCCTTGTATTTGTATCTGCACGTGTGGCCGGAGGTGCCGATGAAGCACCAGTAAGTTAACCCCATAGCGAGCTTCGCATCCAGGTTTGGGCACCAGGGGATCCCTATTGGGCACAGCGCCATCGCTTTGGCTGATATGCGATTGCCCTTTGGCCATGGCTTTGGCAACTTGGGCTTGGGCGTCGCTGGCTTTGCGGCCGCGCCGGGACTGGGCCTAGGTTGCTTTGGTGCACTTTGGGTGCACTTTGTCACACGCCCGGCGACTTTTAGGTCGGCCACGAGTCGGCATTTACTGCACACTCGGCATCAACAATCATTTCCGCTTACATACCGTAATATATCATCCTGTATTCACCACCGTTTTTGTGTCAATGCTTACGGTCACGCCACAATCAAATGTGTCTGGGTCAACCCCAAACGACCAAACGACCAACGAACCAGAAGCCAGAATCAGCCCGCAGAGCACAGAGGAGGTTTGGCCTTCAACGTATCTTTTGCGGCCTTGAGTCTTACTCTTTGCGTCGGCGAAGAATGTAGGTCATAGACTGCCACCCTTCAGATGTAACCCAGGCTTGGGGCGCGCGTAGACCCAACCCACTTATGCTAACCTGGTGCGACACCCAGCAACACTTACCTCACCTGTGACGAGAGAGGGCGGTAACGGCGCCAGGTCGGAAGGCGCCGGCACCAAGGCGGGCATGTGCGGATGGCAGGAGGGCGGGCAGCGGCGCGTAAGAAGCTGACCTAGGTGCAACTTAACATTTTATAGCTCAGACCTACAACGCGGCCTACCTAAGGGCTGGCGTGGCATGTGCGGAAGGCTTGACATCTTGAACCTTGTCAGCCTGTATCATTGACTGATTGTCAGCCATCCACCCAACCCCAGCCAGCCCAGCCCAGGGAGCGCAGAGGAGGTGTGGCCTCAACCTTTGCGCCCAGGGTCGCACGGGCGCGGTGTTCTCCCGCGTTGGCCGTTGGCGCCCCGTGCATGTATGGCCCGTGCCATGCAGTGTAGCGTCCATTTGTAGGACTACTGCACGCGGCGGACACGGCTGGCTGCTTGGCGGGCTGGCTATCTACTGGCTGGGTGGCTGGCTCATGAAGCTGGGTTGGCGCGGGGTTCACGAAGCTGAGTTCGATTCTGTGCTCCTCTGGTTATACGAGGGGGTGCAGCGATGGTGGGCCGATAGGCGCTTACTGCGTGCACGGCCTTTCTGAATGCAGTATACCATTGTGTTGCCCAACACACTGACATCCACTGCACTGCTGCCTGAGACGCGTGAGGAGGATGTGGTTGGAGACATGTCAGACTCAACATCATACAGTCACGGCTAAAGTTGTGGTATATATGATTTCTATGCATAACAGTGCAGTACTTTCCGTGCCTACTGCTCTAGCCCAACCACCACCCCAGACCACCCCCATCTCACCCCCAGCTACCACCCACACTACCCCCATCTCACCCCCAACTACCAACATCTCACCCCCAACTACCAGCCGACGCACAGGCGCTTGACGACAGCTACACGTTGCGGAAGCAGCTGCTGGGCGAGGCCGCGATGGAGCGAGCGGCGAGCCTGCGGGTCGCTGCGCACACGGCGGGGGTCGCCACGGAAGTTCACACGCCTGCAGCAGGAGGGGCGGGCGGCGTGCGCCCGTGCACGCTGCCCTACGGCTTGTTGGACGAGGCGCTGGGGTTGTCGGCCATTGCCTTCCGCGGCCCGGGGCTGATGTACGAGGCCCTGCAGCAGGTGGCGGCGGGTGGCGAGGAGCGGAGTGTGCTGGTCAAGTTCGTGCAGGCGCGGTACGGCACCGCGGTAGGTGTTGGGTGGGCGAGGTGGGTGTCTGTGAGCGGTTGCGAGACTCGGTTGGACACTGAACACCATCCGGCGGCGGGCTTGCCGCATACCTGCATACTTGGGTGCATCGATGTCCGCGAGCTGCTTAGTATGTGCAACGCAGGCCTACCTCTAGCCTCTAGGGGTGACCGAGCCCCGCCAGTCCCTCCGCCACATGCGCACACGCACGCGCCCCACTCAGCCTCTTCACCACCACCTCCCGCTGCTGCTGGTGTGCCGCGCATGGGCATATTTCCGCGCGTGCACATCACAGTAGGCACAGCGCGGCGCTGCATACGGCATATCACTGCGCCACGGCTTGCTTACAAGCAACTGACTGCTGTGAGGACACCCCTGCTGCTCCTGCTGCTGCTGCAGGTGCACAAGGCGTGGCACGCGGCGGGGTTGGCGCCCGAGCTGTACGACGTGCGCAGCCCGGCGGGCGGCGGTACTAGCGGCGGGCCGGCGCAGTACCTGATGGTGGTCATGGAGCTGCTGCACCCGGCGGACGGCTGGATGCCGCTGCAGCAGGCGCTCGTCCTCGCGGCCGCCGTGGACAGCGGCAGCAGCAGCAGCAGGGCTGCCGGAGGAGGCGGCGCCGCGCTCAAGGACGCCGTCCGCCAGGCGCTGCACAGGGCGCACGCGGTGCCCGTGGAGCAGTCCGCGGCGGCGGAGCTCGTCCTGACGGAGGCGGGCAGTGGCGGCGGAAGCGGTGGCGGCGGCGGCAGCAGCGGCAGTCGCGTTGGCGGTGCACCAAAGGCGGTGCATGGCGATATGCGGCCGCCCAACATAATGGTGCGCTCCGCGATGGCAACAGCGGGGGCCTCTGCTGACGTTGGCGGCGTGATGGGCTCGAGTCCCGCGAGCGGAGCAGGTGGCACTGCTTCCGCGACTGGCACGTGGCACGTGCGGTTCATCGACTTTGACTGGTGAGTAGTTCCAACCGTACCGCTGCGCCCATCGTGGCATGCGCTACATGCACGCTCAACAAGCCTATTCCCATGAATGACACAGCGCGCCCAGCACCCAAGCGCAGACCAGCGCAAGCCAGCATCTCTCTGACTGTTTGATTGCCAACAGCCTCGCTACACACCGCACCCCTGTGACAACCGCACCCACCCACGCAGGGCGGGGCTCGAGGGCGACGCGGACGCCCGGTACCCGGTGCTGCTGTCGCCCCTCATCCGGTGGCCTGAGGGCGTGGCGCCCGGCACCCAGATGCGTCAGCAGCACGACACAGAGCTGCTGGAGCTGGAGCTGGCCGCGGCCGGCTCGTGAGAAAGGCGCGGGTGGATGGGTGTATTGCAGGCATGGACAGCAGTGTTGCAGGCCGGGAGCGGCACGACTAGAATCAGGGTTTGCTGGCTTGGGAGATCGGCGAGAGTGGGTGTGTTTGGGACATGGGCGGTGGGCGGTGCACTGGCACAGGGGCGGCATGACGGTGCCCCCTGTACATTGCGCCCTTGGAGACACCAGGTCATGCGGCCACCGACCGCATGCGGTGCTGCCAGCGGTATGCAGTGTTGTTACTTGGGCGCGCTGGCAGTTCAGTACGATAGGCAAACTGGAGCGGGGCTTGAATTGGATCTGGCTGGATACAGAGGAGGCTCCCCAGCGCCAACGTTCTTGCGGTAGACTGTTAGGGGCGCTGTTCATGAGCCATCTAACACAATCCAGTGCAGATGCGGTTATCGCGGTTATCTAGATGTTTCCCGGGTAGAAACTCGCTGGGGCGTGAAGGGGCTCGAGCAAAGCTTTGCTCCCTACTGCTCCTCCGGCAACTTACGGCACATGGCGTCGGACCGCTGGCGGGAGGTGGAGTGGTGGACGGACGGACCGCGCTGGTCCCTTGTGTGTGTGTGTGTGTGTGTGTGTGTGTGTGTGTGTGTGTGTGTGTGTGTGTGTGTGTGTGTGTGTGTTGTGTTGTGTAACAGCTGAAGCGGTTGCTGCGTCCTACAAGTCACCCGGTTCTAGCTGGGTTTGGGATTGGGCGGATGCGCAGTGGCCCAGCGCCGTGCAGCTTCATCGGGGGCCTGGGTGGCAGGGGTGCCAGGCAGCCAGAGGCGCCGCCGTGGGCAGGCGGGTGCAGGGCAGCGGGGCAGCCACACAGGAGAAGGGTCAGCATCAGGGTGCTGGGGTGTCAGCGGCCTGGGTGCCAGCCTGCCAGGGGCGCCGGCGTGCAGCGCGCCAGGGGTGCGCAGGAAGGTGCTGCAGGGCAACGGGGCAGCCGCAACGGGAGGCGGCACGATTGATTTGGTGCAGGGGCATGAAATAGCGTACGAACCTCCCCTGGTACGAACGCTTCTCGCACGTGTCCTGCACGTAGAGTGCCAAACTCACAACCCGCCGCGCACCGAGGACTTGGCCGCTGCGGCGCGGCTCATGACTGGGCGGCTGGCAACGCATGCACATGGTCTCACCGTGTCGGCCTGGCGTGAAGAGGGGGTGGAGGAGGCCGACAAGCTGCGCGGTCCGCACGCACACTGGTTGAGCCTGCGTGCACACCGTGTGGTTGTAAGTCCTTTGTCCCAACAACTACGATATACCTGAGGGTGCTGATGGCCTTCTCTTTTGGAGTGCCACCCATTCAAGGCTGTCGCCCCCTTTGCGGGGCGAGCCAACGTATGGGTACGTATGGGCCGGGGCACGCCAACCAGCCAACACACCAACCGCTAACACCCGTGGCCCCGGCCAGGGTCCCGGCAACAACGCGCGCTCCAGACTGACGCCCGGGTGCGAGGGGCCAGGATGCCTCTGGAACCCAGCTGCCCGACCAAACTCACCCCGCCAGATGCCTGCGCTAGGCAACTTTCACACCGGAGGAGCGCAGGGCGAGTGGGGGCGAGCGGGGGCGGGACACCAGCAGCGATTCTGCTTTAGCTTTGGCTTGGCTTCAGCTGGGCTCTCGCTCTTCTGGCTTTCTGACTCAGGCTTCGGTGGATTCTGCTTTGGCCTTGTTGGCCCTGGTTGGCCTGGGCCTGGGTTAGTGCCCGTTTTCCTGTGGCTCTTATTATCACTCCGCAACATAGTTTCTGTACTCGATTGCAGCCTCTATTCCGCAAAATGCTCTTACACAACCTGGAAACGTGAACAACCCAAATGTAAGGTTCTGGCCGAGGACTATGGCTGTCGCCCCCCTTTGGGGGGCCAGCCAACCGAGCGTGCCACATGTCAACCGCGAGTGCCACATGTTTGGTAAAGCCTATTGATCGCACATAGGCGGCATGTACAAATCGCCCGAAGCGCGGCTTGCCCAGGTTGTGCCTTTTGCGACACCTGGCAGCCTGGCTACCTGGCTCCTGTGATGCGTCCGACCTAAAACAGCCGGCCACATTGCTGCAGATGGGGGCTTCCGCATCAAAACTGACAAAGCCAGGGCTGTCGCCCGGAGACCCGAAGGACCGGGACAAGCCTGCTCGACTGCCTAGTGCCATTCCGCTCCACCGCCTCCCAGACTACTGCTGAGTGCTGACCACGCCTGACTACTCCTACGTGGCACAGCCGAGCCAGTCAGCAGTCCGCCATCCCGCCCCCCCCCCCGCATCTTCACCTCCAGGCTTATCACCCCTGCAAAGAGAACCCACGAGCCGCCCACTACCTGCAATCCATCACCGGTCACCACGGCTCCAAAGGCTCAAGCATTGCTGGGGAAGACGTGGTAGAAGTGGTACAACTCCTCCTCGACCTCCAGCGCTCCCACCTCCGTGCCGCACACGCCGCAGCGGACGCGCCGGTATGCGGCTGAGGCCTTGGCGCGCTTGGGGCGCCGCCCGCCGCGGCCCGGCCCGCCGTCCGCGCCGCCGCGAGCCGCCGCCGCCGCGGGGTCAAAGCCGCCGCCGCCGCCGCCATCCTCGTCGTCCTCGTCCACCTGAGGACATGCAGGGCGGCAGACATGTACACCGTATGGCGTATGGCGGCATATGAACCCTCAGTCCCGCGCTCTACCATCTGGATGTGACGTCACATATTGCGCCCTCGCCCACACAGCCGCGCGCCCCTCGCTAGCGCGGTGGTGCCCCATCCCTGTCATTAATATCTGTAATCCCAAATTCCCAATCCCTCATACAGCAACAACCGCCCGCCCGCACTAAACAGCACTACACCAAACGGCAAGAGATGGCACGCCGCACCTGGCAGTTCACCACGAACATGGCGCGGTACTGGTTGTGGTACTTGTCGTGCTTCTGGCAGTCCAGGCACAGCATGGTGAAGCAGCCCGGACAGGACAGCACCGCGTCCGACACGCGGCCGCCGCGCTGCCGCTCCGCCCATGCCGCGTCCGCGTCGTCTGTGAGCCGAGATGTGAACACATGCGCACATGGCGTCAAAACACCGTACGTTTGTGTGTTTAGGAAAGGACAAAACGAACTGTGTCCGGCCACATGTGCGAACGCGTGCCGTGGAGCCAGACAGGCAGCAGCAAGCCAGAGGCGACATGGGGATTGGGGACTCACGGACCCGGCGGCAATACAGCCACCTAGCGTGCTGCGGTGCCCGTGGTGCAAAGTACGACCACACCGCGATGTCCCCGCCGCCTTACCCGCGTCCTCGTCGTACAGCGGATCCGGCTCCTGCGGCGGGCCTCCGCTCACAACGGAGTCATCGTCGCCGCCGCCACTGTCATCGTCACCGTCTGAGTCGGCGTCGCCGCCGCCCATGTCTTCATCTGGGTCGACTCGGTTAGCTCGCCCAACCCGGCCTGCAGGTGCTGCTGTTGATGCTGATGCTACTGCTGCTGGTGTCCCACGCGCTCGTCCTATCCGCTGGCCCCGCCGCTGTTGCCCCGCACCAGCAGCTGCTGTGGTGTCCTGTGAACTCGCTCGCCCTGCTCCGCTGGGCCCTGCGCCGGCGCCGGACTGGGTACGGTCGGCATCCCCAGAGGCGCCAGTGGCGGGAGCCGCAGCAACTGCCGGCGTGTGCGCCGCCGCGTCAGAGCTCATGAGGACGTCTTTATTGCTCTCTTGCATCTGCTATAACATGTGGCGGTGATCTATGGAGCGTGTAGGCAGATGGCGAAGCAAACTAAATATCATTTCAGCTTCAACAGCTCCTGCGCAGTACATTTACAGGTTTACTACTTCATCAGGGCTCGTGCACGTCTAGGGATTATACATGGTGCGATTGATGTAAAGCAAGGATTGCATTAACCGCTTGGGGGCCTCCTGCTGCAGAGACGTGGAGTTACTTACAATAAAGATTAGACAATGGTTCATTTCATTTAAGCTTGGCTACCCCTAAAGTCCCAGGAAGTCCGAGCCAACTCCAAATGCGTTCATTAGCATGGATACTGCCGTGTTTCGTCGCTTTACAATGCCTTGTTATGATAGAGGTCAACAAACATGTGCCGGATGACTACATGGTGAGCAAGCCGCAGAGTTCCGCTCCACATTCCCGTAACCAGCGCTTCCTTGTTTTGCCTTAAAACTTTAAGGTCATGCTGTGGTCACGTTCATGGACATCAACTTGCTCGGGTCCCAGTTAAGTGCTCCTGGTCAACCGTGGCCAATTGCGCAGGACGAGGTGTTCCACGGCCCCCAGTCCCGCCACTACTGCCATGGCGCCTTTGAGGTGTGGCACCCCAAAATTACCACCTTCCCCGGCATCTATTACCTGGCCACCGTCTACGGCTGGTGCCGCTGGGCAGTGCAGGCGGCGCTGCTCAAACAGCCCCTGGACATGGTGGGAGCGACTGGGGTGACGGGGGTCAGGTCGGGTGTGTGTGCACGTGCTGGCTAGGCGCTGTACGGTATCTAGAAGGGCAGCCGGCGGACAGGCGGCCGTGTGCTAACAGCGGGTTGGAAGGGCGCGCACTCCAGGCCGCGATGTGGCTGTGCGTCACCGTCACCAGACGGGGATGTACGGGCGTGTGCATGTGGGTCGAGCGTCAAGTACAAGGACAGGGACGCATCCTTGATGACACGCACAAAAACCTTCCTCAATCCGTTCCCTCTCCCCCTTCGCGCAGGACGCCGCCTGCGCCACGCCCTACCTGCGCACCCTCAATGTGGTCCTCTCCGTGGCGTGCCTGCTGGTGCTCCGGGCCATCCTCCTGCAGCTCCAACAACAACAACAACACCCACAACAAACGCAACAAACACAACAAACGCAACACCAACAGAAGCAGCCCCAGCAACAACAACAAGGACAGCGGCTTCAGTCGCGGTCTCATGGCGCGGCGCGGCCCGCCTCTGCGCCCGTGTCGGCCTCCCTGCACGCGGCGCTGCTGGCGCTGTACCCGCTGCACTGGTTCTTCTCCTTCCTGCTGTACACAGATGTGGCGTCACTGCTGGGGCTGCTGCTGGCGCACCTGGCGGTGAGGGAGGCGAGGGAAGGGGAGAAGGGAGGGAAGAAGGGAGGGGAGAAGGGAGGGGACAAGGGAGGGGAGAAGGGAGGAGAGGGGATAGGAGGGAAAGGGACAAGAGAGGGGAAAGGGAGGGATTGTGTATGGGGAAACACCATGTTAATTGCGGGCTTCATTATTTGTTTAGGCCTTGAAAGTGTATTTAGGATTTTGATATGCTCTCTTTGCAGGCACTCCGGCGGCATTACCTACTGGCGGCACTGGCGGGCGGCGCGGCAGTTCTATGCCGCCAGACCAACGCCGTGTGGGCGGCCTTCGTGCTGGGGGAGGCGGCGCTGAGGGAGCTAGGCCTGGCGACGGCAGTAGCACTGCCTTGCGGCAGCAATAGCAGCGCTGCGGCGGCAGCAGTAGGCGGGGCCGGCAGCAGCACAGCTGTTGCGGAGAAGGAGGCCGCGCTGGCCACAGCCGAGGTGGCGGAGGCGGAGGCGGGGCTTGTGGGGGAGCTGAAAGTGGCGGCGGCTCGGGCGTGGCGGCGGCGGGGTCAGCTGGTGGCGGCGCTGTGGCCGTTGCTACTGCCACCAGCGGGCTTCGTCGCGTTCCTGATTAGGAACGGCGGCTCAGTGGTTCTTGGGGACAAGGAGGCACACAAGCCGGTGAGGCACGGCGCGCAGCTGCTGTACTTTGCGGGGTGGTCGGCTTTAATGCTGTGGCCGCAGCTGTGGCCGGCGGCGGGAGCCCTGGCGGCGGCGGCGCGGCGGCGGCCGCTGTTGGCGGGCGTTACGGCGGCGGCGGGGCTGGCGGCGGCGGCGGGAGTGGTGCACGTGTCCACGCTGGTACACCCGTACATGCTCGCCGACAACAGGTGGGTCGTGGGGTGACCCGGCACCTGGTCTAGAACCGGCCGGTCTGAGCAGGCGAGCCTGCTATCCGAGTGCGGCTCTGGCCTCCGCTTGCCTTTGTCAGCCCTCCCCCCCCTTGAGCGCCTGGGCGTATTGTTGCGCATCCTTATTTCCGCCACCGTCTTCATCATCGTCATCACTGCACTTTCCATGCATGGCTCCCCACATCCCCATCTGCCATGGCCACCCCGCCGCCGCCGCCGCCGCCGCCGCCGCCGCCGCCGCCGCCGCCGCCACCCCCTCGCACCCACAGGCACTACGTGTTCTACCTGTGGCGGCGGCTCATCAACCGCCATCGCCTGGCGCGGTACGCGCTGGCGCCCGCCTACGTCGCCGCCTGCGCGCTGCTGGTGGCGGCGGCGCGGCGGCGGGTGTCGCGGCTGTGGCTGGCGGGCTTCGCCGTGTGCCTGGTGGCGCAGCTGCTGCCGGCGTGGCTG
This sequence comes from Chlamydomonas reinhardtii, assembly GCF_000002595.2. Taxonomy (NCBI): domain Eukaryota; kingdom Viridiplantae; phylum Chlorophyta; class Chlorophyceae; order Chlamydomonadales; family Chlamydomonadaceae; genus Chlamydomonas; species Chlamydomonas reinhardtii. The sequence continues at coordinate 5,784,912 of NC_057004.1, read as the reverse complement.
CTGGAGCTCAGGTGGGTGCGGCGGAGCAGCGGCTATGCAGGGAGCGCGGGACGGAGTTCGGTGCTGGGTGCTGCTTGCTGGTCTCGCGAGTCGTGACGGGGAGACTGCGTATTGCACTTTGCCTGGCCTTGTGCGGGATACGGTTCGACCATACCCAGCCCAGGACTGCTCACTGCTCACGCCTTATCGGCGGTGGCAGTGCCCTGCACGTTGTGTCCGCGGATTCCACCTTGCCTGCCTGCAATCACCCAAGCCTTCCTGCACGGCGCCCACACCGCACCCACCCCGCCCCGCCCCGCCCCCCTACCTCCGGGACTACGCACGGGATGTCGCCAACCTGCCCCTTGCCGTGTCCCGTCAAATCCACGCTCCCACTTCTTACATACTCATGACTCCACCCACACGCAGGTACTTCACCCCCGGCTTCTTCCTGCTGGCGCTGCACCTGCCGCCGCCCAGCCCGCGGCAGGCGGCGGGCCTGGCCGCCACCTACCTGGCGGTGGACGGTGCCAGCGCGGCGCTGTTCCTGTACCGGCCCTACACCTTCGCGGACGGCAGCGTGGCGCGGTTCCTGTGGTGATGGCGCATGGCGGAGGGGGGTTGGTCGTGTGGTGAAGGTGGAGGAGGAGGAGAAGGCGAGGCAGAGCTGGGAGAGCGTGTGCTGGGAGGCAGCGCGTGTGCGTGTGTGTGTGTGTGTGTGTGTGTGTGTGTGTGTGTGTGTGTGTGTGTGTGTGTGTGTGTGAGGGGGAGTGGGCATGGGGCAGGGGGCCAGGGCGTGGTGGTTGGTGGGTGCTGCAGGTTTGGCCGTTGGTGGGGCTTCGAGGGGCAGGGGCAGGGGCTTTCAGGTTGAAGGCTGGCTGGAGCGGGCTGACAGGCTGTAGGGCGTGATCGGATTGGAGATGATGATGTGCCGAGGCGGTGCCGAGTTGATACAGTGCCCTTCACGGGTGCGACATGCCACTACGGTAATAGGGCCATCCGTGGCGCTCGCCAACGCCGCGTCCCCACACGCGGAAGCAATGTGTTGAGTTTGCGCCTAGGACAGACGACCACTCAGGACGGTGTAAGTGGGCTAGCGCTAGGACAGGATCAACCTATCTAGCTCCTTACATCACGGACCTAGGCCGGACGGCTGGGGAGGACAGCATCAACCTTTCCTCCATACTCTGCGCCACACGCTGCAGCACACACACTCCCAATCACTCGCTACCGCTATCCAGGCACTGCCATCAATCCGGGTATCCAGAGACGGCCTGCTCAACGCATGGCAGCAGCACTGGTGACGCGTGTACTCGCACTTGCGGCGTGCGTCGCGGCTATCCTCGCAACTACAGGCAACTACCAACACCCCAACTGACACACGGGGATCACAAACGGGTTTCTGTGCAACTGCCAACGAACAGTGGCGGCACCTGGCGTGGCGGTTGGCGCACGGTGCGAGTGGGAGCTGGTAGTTGTACACGGGGGCGTGTGGGAAGCTGCGGTGGAGTACGGCGGAGCTCGGCGGAGGCTGGCGGTTCGGGCTGCTGCGGGACCCCGGTTCTCGCCATCTGGCGTGTAGTCATATCAGAAGGACTGACGCTCTTCCGTTACCCTTGCCTCAACCCTGTTACAAACTTCTCACAACACCGCCCCGGCGTCGCTTGCCGCAATCCATGCTCCCTGCAATCCACACAGCCCGCCTGCCCGCGTCCATGGCAGCTACCCGCCGCAGAAGCTGTTGTAGGAAGCAACTCCTCCGCCTGCTTCCTCTCCTCAACGGAAATGCATGTTCAGCTTTCTCAGCGCCTTTTCCACTAAATTGCGCAGACCATACGTCCACACGTCTCCACCTGCGTCCCAAATTTCTACGCCGCACATCAATGGCTATGAAGTTTTGCATGCCATGCAATTGCTGGATGCACCTGCGGACATTGACGCGGTGCCCATCTTCACATAGCGACCTCCGCGACACACAGCCATGCCTGCTCTCAGTCCTAGCCTGCCCTGGCCCGGCGACCGTACTACAGTCCACAGAAAGGGACCCGCAGCCCCTGGCACATGCCCACAACTGTTGGAGCACACATCAACCAAAGTTCACACAAGTGTACCGTACATGCTTCCTGCGGGGGCAAAGGTTGAAACTGACACGGACAGGGACAGGTACGTTTGTGCGCACATAACCCCCCCCCCCCCACACACACACACGCACACGTTAAGCGGGCTTTCGTTTTCTTTAACACACACACACACACACACACACACACACACACACACACACACGCACACACACACGGCCCGCTACGAGTTAACCCCGCAGTCTTGAACACGCAGCGCTAAAATGCACTGGCTTCACCGTTCCGCCCTGCTGACCCTCCTATATTGGTCATTTCCGCTTCTTTGGCTATGTCTGCAAACATCCCGCGCGGTGTGATCCGCTGTCAGTGCGAAATGAGCATCGGATTGCAGTTCTGTGATCAAATTGTTTGAAAGTTCCCGAGCATCAACAGGCCTAACAGCACCAAACGCGCACACAGTATGTATGTCACCCTGCCGGTATTCAATATGGTCGCTTACCTAACAGAACCACGTGCCCACGCTTCCATCCAAGCTTCAACAAACGCATGGAGCTAGCTTCTTACGGTTGTGGCGGCGAAGCTGAGTTTATTTATACAGTAGCTTGCTGTGCACACCAACACGTGTTTCCACTGCACATTAATGAAGAAGATGAGCCCACTGCCAAACACAGCGCTCTACCCGCCAAGTTACTGAGCCAATGGGCCCCGCACTTGGCCACTGACCGCCGCGCACAGCCGGTACCGGTCGGGTATCGGCAGCGGCAGCGGCCGGCACGCACAGGCGCCCTCATCGCCAGCAGGGTAGCCGCGGCCCCACCGCCGCCGCGGCTGCTGATGCAAAGAGGTGAAGCCGTACGTGCAGGCGCGGCGCGAGTGTGTGTGCCCGCGGTCCACTCTTGCCCCACCCCCACGACGGCCGCCGGTGGCGTACACCAGCGGCGGGCGCTGACCACACGCTGCCACCGCTGGTCCCGCCGGGCGCGAAGGCGCGCACTAATCAGGCACCGCCCTGGCGCCGCGCCTCCGCGCTGCTGCGCCCCGCCCCAGCGACGTTGCTGCTTCTGCCACACCCATCGCCGCTGCTGGTGCTGCCGGCGCCGTCTGTGCCACTGCTTCCGCGTGCGTCGCTGTTCAGGTCACCGCCGCTGCTGCTGTCGTCCTCGCCCGAGCCCTCATTAATGCTGCCTTCGCCCCCGCCGCCTGACAGCTCCGCCGCAAACGCCGCAGCGGCGGCTTGCACGGTCGGGCGCGACAGCAGCCGCAGCGCCCCCACCATGGCCTCGTTGAAGGCAAAGAGGGACTGGCCCAGCACGCCGGGCAGCGCCTCAACCACGCCCACATCCAGCCTGGAGTCGGCCTCCCGATCCCACGGCTTCGTATGACCAAGAGCGTTGCGGCTCAGCCTGCGGACGTGCGGACGCACGGGTTATATGGCAGCAGTCGTGGTAGTGCGCCCGGGTCAGTGTCCAGGTCAGACGTCTAGACATACACCAACGCGCCTCAGGCTCAGGCTCGGTGCCTCGGGCTCAGGCTCGGTACACAACTGAGCGCTGATGGTAGGCCAGGAGAGGCATGGGACGCAGACCCTGCTGCTCGGCCTTGCAGTGCATGTGCACTCACAGCACGCACCCATCGCAGAGCCCATCACACCGTGGCCGCACCGCTGCCTTCAAGGAAGCAAAGGCCTCCGCGTCCGTCCCAGCACATGACACGCTCCCACCCTCCCACATGCGCCCCTCCCCTGGACGACAGCAGCAAGAGCGGCACCAGCACCCACCCACAGCCACCCACCGCAGGTAGAGGACAAGCATGGCCAGGTGCGTGCTCCGCGTTTGCTTGTTCTTCGTATATGTTTCGCGGTCGATGCTGTTCCATTTCGAGTTCAGCACCTCCTGGAACCAGAGCTGCCGCTCCCACAGCTCCTGGGGGCCCAGCGCCGCGCCGCCGCCCGGCTGCTGCTGCTGGTCGCCTCCTGCCGCCGCCCCTGCCGCCAGCAGCTTGACCGCGACGTCGTCGGCAATGGCCTGCGATGAATAGCGCTATGTCATCAACTCAGGAGTTCGACATGCATCGCCGGGTGGCGAAATACGTACGAGGTTTATGGGTGGGCGTGCGCACAACCCAAACTGTTACGATACACACAGCACAATTGAGCGGCACGCAACACGGGGCTTCCCAACACAGGGCGAAAGAGCGCCACTAGCGCCATCCGCACATTACTAGCGCTTCTCTCACCCAAACCTAAACTGGGCTCAAGCCCTGTAGCACATCCAAGCATTTTGCCAACCTGCAGCTTGGCCTCGAACTCCTTCATTTCAGCCGGCGGCTCCTTGCTCTGCCACTGACGGCGGCTGGCGCTGGCACCGAGCAGGTAGTCGGCGGCCTCGCCCAGGTAGAAGAGGTTCCACCCGCCGTCCAGCTGCGTTAGGGTCGCGCTGAACTCCAGCTCGCTCCAGCTGTCCCGCAGCGCCTTTCGCACATTTTCACACAATTCACCTTCTTTGGTGAACAGGAACTGCACGTGGGCAAGCAGGTGGCGGGGGCGGGGGCGGGGGCGTGGCGCGCACCTTTACAGGTAGGGGGGACTCAGGGGGGCAGGAGGATGCAAACCCGCCGCAGTCACAATTGAGCTTGCCCCAGCGCTGAGCGTTTGCATGCAACCACTTGATGCTGGGTGGCCGGTTGCGTGAGGATGGGTGAGGAGAAAAGATTAGCTTGGGCACACACGTACATACGTACGTACGTATGGCGACATGCGCCCTACTGCCTCACCCGCACAATCTGACGCTGGTACGAGTCGCGGAGGAAGTAGCGGCCGTCCGCCCGCTTCTCCAGGTGCGGCGCCAGGTAGTGTCGCAGGCCGGAGTGCAGCTCTGTAATGATCCGCGCCCCCACGGCCGGAAGCGACAGGTCCAGGATTGCAAGCCGCTGCGACAGCGCCATGGCCTCCAGGCAAGGCTTCCATTCCCTGCATAACTGAGGTTTGAGGTTTACAAAAGGATATGAAATGGGCGGATGGGTGCCAGGCAATCAAACAGGCAAGCAGACAAGATGTTTGGATGTATCTGGCATTTGGTCATGAGGGTTTGCCGTAGCAAATTGCTTGTGCGACCAAACGCCCGCTCAAGAACCATATTGCCAATTTTGATGGTGCACAACTAACGTTGCCCCAAGGGCGCGTCAGGCAAGCAATGGACGTGGCGCTGCTATTGACACCAGGCTAAAACACACGTACATAGCCGCCGCCGCCGAGGTGGGTGCACAGGTGTGCCTGTGCATTCACTTACACACACCTCGTCCATGAGCTTGGACCGCATGAACTCCTGCACGAAGGCGTCCACGTCACTGGGGCGTCCGTCGTCGACCCAGGCGCTCACCAGGACCGTCAGGAGCGCTATTGACCGCGGGCAGAGCTCCAGCAGCCGGCGGTCCAGCGGCACATCAGGACCGCTGTCCTGCTGCAGCTGCTGCCATACGCAATTTATGTGCGCGGCGCTGTAGGTCGACGGCAGGTGGGTGGCGCAGACGTGGGTGATGAGCGCGTAGCCGTTGGGGGGCATGTTGCCGATGTTGACCCAGGTCTGTGCCATGTCTGAGCCAGTCAGGCACCACAGCACGGTGTGGGGGCCGTACACCAGCAGCTCCTTCACGAATGCGTCGCGCATGTACCCGGCCCCGACAGCGTCCAGCTTGTCGCCGATGGTCGGCGAGAACAGGCTTTGCACCTCGTCTGTATGTGGGGCGGGGATGGGTTGGAGGCTCATGTCAGCTATAACAAGGGAGCGGACCTAAGTTGGAAATACAAGCAAGCTGTCGGAAGACACGAGGGCGGGGTTGAGTAAAACAGCCAGCAGAACCCGAATGCCCCCCCCCTTCCCCCACCACCCCGAACCACAACACCCCAAACCCCGACACACACGTTCACGTATTTATGCCGTTGTGTTCTGGTGCATGTCATGAACGCACAAGACATGCACCAGAACAAATAATGAATGCCCCAGCCATCAATCCGCTGTACGACGCCACGAACACCCACCGCACAGCACCAGCACCGGCACCTCCACTGCCTTGAGGAAAGTGAAGATGGCCTCGCCGGGCATGCTGGGCAAGCCTAGGTCGGGCCGCGCCAGCGCAGCCTCTGCAGCCGCCAGCGCACCCGCCCGCATGGGCACGTGCTCCTTGCGCGCCCACTCGAGCAGCAAGTTGAGCAGGCTCTTGAGCATTGCCGTGGCTCCCCCCTGCGTGGCGTCGGGTTGGCAAGAGCAACTAGTCAGCACTACTGACGCCGGTTTGCCCACACGCGTGCGTGCACATTAAGCTGTAGTCCAGTGCATGCACAAAGCAAGCAAGGCTAGCTATGTCAACCCCTGCCGCCTTAGCAGCCACTACAGCAGTGCGCTCACGGCATGGCCACGGAGACAGCACAACACAGAAACAGCACAGAAACAACACACACAACACAGCACAGCAATTCGAAACGGCAATGCTTTGGCCATGGCAGCAGCCGCGCGCGCGCGTACACAGCCTTCCTGTTCCAACGAGTAACTAAGGTCGACACGCACCCACTCGACGGCGCGGACGTACCTACCTTACGAACCAACTTGTCGCCCCTCAGCCGCAGGACTATCATGCCCGCCAGCAGGGGCGCCTCCCCGCCGCCATCCTCCGCCTGGTCCGTCTGCTGTTGCTGTTGCTGCCCCGCCTGCTGCTGCTGCTTGCACAGCGCCTCCGCCACGACCGCGGGCACGACGTGCTCCAGGTTGTAGGACTTGCCCGTCTGCGGCAGCCGCGGACAGATGCACATGGCGGAGAGATTTCCGGAACTCAAAAGGCAGCGGGACCCAAGCGCAGTGTGATTGCGGTAGCCTCCACTGCATGAATGTGTGTATATGCATGTGGCACCTCTGACGTCAAACCTCACTGCGGCTCGAGACATCTGGCTGGGGCTATTGGTCGGGCGTACAGGAATGGGTTGCAACAACAAATTCGAAGGACAGCGAGCAAGCAAGCGCACCGACCTTGATGAGCCCCGAGACCAGCAAGGGCGCGGGGGCATTTGCCCGGCGTCGGTTAACCGCGGCCCTCAAGGCCGCTTCAGCCCACGAGCGGATGCGGTCCACCACCCCCGCCGCATCCACGTACGTCATTACGCGGTCGCCGTATGTCAGCTTCCACACGACGCCGTCGTCGTCAGAGAGCTCCGGCAGCAGCTTGGCTGCGCTATCCACCAGCCGCCTTGGAGCCGGCGGCGCATCTGCACCCGCACCTGCGCTATCACCAAAGGGCGGGCGGGCTGTTGATTGTGGAGGCTCCAACTCCAAGCCACCAATATCCACGCAACCAATATCCACGCCACCAAGCCTGCTCAGTCCGCAACCAAACCAAAATGCAATGATTACAGCTGCTCCAGCAGAGCATGGGCGTCACATCAGTGCAGGGCGGCGGGGGCTAGAAAACGACGCGCCTGCTGTCAATCCAGCCGCTGGTTCTCGGCGCCGCATACGTGCTCACACTCACACATGCGACTTAGGTTAGACCCACCCTGCTGCTGCTGATCGCGCTGTTGGCGCTCCGCATCCTGCCCGCTGGCGTGCATACCTGGAGGGGGCAGATGACAGGCGGGGGCGCAGCCATCGTCAAGAACAAGACACGTTGCTAGTGGCTGCGCCTGCCTCACCTGTGCCCGCCCAACCCGCACCGCCGCCGTCGCCGGCTCCAAGTAAACCAGGCCGACCGCCCGAACCAGCGCCGTACGCGCGCACGCTCTCTGCAGGCGCCACCAGAGAAGCGAAAGAGTGTTGATACAGCCGCTAGCCTGGCTGGCACAGGCACGGGAAGTAACGCCATCGCCTTGGGAGGCCATTTGGCGCCCAAAGGCGCCTTGCTGTCCTCGCAGAAAGCAACGATGCCCTATGGGCAAAGGCTGAAGTGTGGGACTGGACGCACCAGCCCCCATGAGCAGCGCCCGCAAATAAAGCGATGAGCTCGTCGATGGCATTCTCCAGCTGGTTGAGCTTGCTCTAGAGAAAACCCTGCTGTGCAGCGTCGTTGCACTGCGACAGTTGGATCTTCACGTCCTTAAGCTGCTTCGCCTTCTCGTCCACCTCACGATGAAGGCAAAGTAACTGTGCTATTTGCTTGGAGACAAAGTCTGCCGTTTGGACTCTGCGGCCCTGTAGGCGCCGGGGAGGGAGGAGGTAGCCACACTCGGTTCCTATGATTAGCAGCACCGCGAGTGGCATGCAACTCCGCCACTTTTTTGATCAAGTTTAGGAGCACACTTCGCGGGCCCTGAAGGCTTGATGTCTAGGGTTCGGCACGCCCTTTTACGATGTCTCTGAGCGGCGTGCGGGGTGGGTGCACGGGCGCGGGACTCGAGAGCGGTGGGATGGGTAGGAAGGCATAGTTTGCGTTACCACAGCCGCAGCCGCACAGCCCGCCCACTGCGCAAGTTCCACCACCGCGCACGCAAACCGAGGTGAGTGCGCCTGCAGGCCACCTACAGCAACGCGCCCTGACGATGGGAGGGGGAGGGACAGGGCCTTGCCCCCAGGCCATGCCACAGCACTCACCCAAACCCCCGCCCTCGTTGTGGTTCTGGTTGCCGCCGCCTCCCCCGTTGCTGGGCTCCGCTTTCGATCGTTTGGGCGCCTGCTTGCCGCCGCCCCCCGACTCGGGGGCAAAGTTCTCGAAGCCTGTGGCAGGCGTGTGAACATGGAGCGTGCGCGTCGTGGCCATCCGCAACGTAGTACCTTAACACTTAACACCGTCGGCGCCAGACTCTTACCTTTCTGGGAAGCATTGCTGCCCATGGCACGCTGGAACAGCAGCGCGAAGAAGCCCTCATCCTGAGAGGTGTCGCGCGAGGCCGTTTCGCACTGCGACTTGGCCAACTTAATACGCCGTGAAACGCACTAGATCTATAAGATAATAACAAACAACCCGCCCCACCTGCTTCAGCGCTCCGCTGAGAAGGACTTCGGCCTGGCCAGCGTGCGCCTGCTGGTTCAGCAGCTGGTTCACCAGACGTGCACTGCCGCGTTTGTACATGGTGATGTACAGCCGCGGTCAGTGCAGATGTGCGCTGACCAACGACGCGGCTCTAACTGTTTGCAAAGCGAGCGATGCCTTGTCAAGCGATTCTGGCAATATGCACAAGGAGATAGCTTCTGAGGGGTTAGGTGGGGTCTAATAGGAATCAGAACGCTGCTTTGGTAGTCTTGATGCATGCATGGGCGCGTCCTCCGCGTCACGCCGCCTTCTGCCAACGTGCCTATCTCTCGGGGATCCCCGGGGATCCCCGGTTGGGCTGGGTGCAAGACGGGGGCCCGCTCATTCTCCTGGTGGAGTCATCCATGAAGGCGGGCACGGTTATGCAGCTGAGTCCCCAGCTGTCAGCGCTGCGGGCGAAGCATTGGTTTACGGTATGTGCGGGCTGCTGGGGTGCCGGATCGGGGAGAGGCTCAGGCAGTCAGGCCGCTGGAGCCTTTGCCGGCACTCTGTGAGCGTTACAGTGGGGGAGGTCACGAGGCGCTGTGGCGGAGGGCAGCCAAGGCATGTTGGGCATTTCCCGATTTCCGATGCATGATCATCGCCGTGCGTCTGGAACGAGGATGCCTCTGCTGTGTCAGGCTTGTGCGATGGACATGTATGTGTGATGGGGACCGCCGGCGCCGTTTCTGGGACTGCATTGTGGCGCGGGCGTTGCGGGAGAACATAGCCATGTATGGCCATGGGTGCCGTGTCGGGGGATGAGTGCGCGACGGCCCTAGTATCAGCGCGTTACTCGTCCCGCGCTGCGTGTGAGCGAGTGCGTGAGGGCATCGATTCTTTCATCAGGGGCAGTCTGGGACAGCCGGCGGGGAACAGGCGGGAAGCTCCGCCGATATCTATGCCGCCTCCGCCCCGCAGGAACGGTCCGGCAGCCGTCGCAACTCTCGGCCGGGCCGCACGCAGCGTCCGCCCGCTGAGCACCCTGACCTATATCGGCGTCTAGCTATTAGGCACTATCATATCAGGCACAAGGCGGCTACGGGCCAGTGGGCCACTGTACCTTGCCCTCCGGCACTCTTGTGGCTGCGCGCTGCCAGTGCAGGCCCACACACTTACACTACTGCAAGTCCGAGGCAACCTGCATGCCAGGCACGCTCCTCTTACACCACCGTCCGGTCTATCACCACCGTTCGTCTTGATACTCCCGGGGCGGGCAGCAACATAAAAGTTGGGGCTATGTAACCGTGCCGTTCCGGAGACCTAAGTCCCCAACGGTCCCCGGCCTGGCGATCTCACCGCCCTTAAGTACGGTCTGCCCGGCCGGCCAAACAGCCGTGCCCGGGCAGCAACTACCCCCGGCTGTGAAGCAAGTTAAACACCGGAACGACGAGAGCTAGCCGATCGCACCGAAACATGCTCACCGCATCTTAAGCAGGTGGGTGGGAGTGAGTGGTTACAAAGGCGAAGCAAGGGGAAGGCGCAGCACCACACCGGCACACAACCTGCAAAGCGAGCAAGCAGAACACCACGGACAACCGCACAAGCCACCGAAAGCCAAGGGCACCCCTCCGGGGCAAAGCAAGGGCAGACCCAAAACGGCGAAGCAACCACCAAGCTCACAGAACAGAGGAAGAAACAGACGCGGGACCGAGCAAGGAAAAAGAAAAGAAAGCAGCAAGCCCAAACCACCTCGATAACGGGTGCCCATCTTCACATAGCGCGCGACCTCCGCAACACACAGCCATGCCTGCTCTCAGTCGTAGCCTGCCCTGGACCGGCAACCGTACTACAGTCCACAGAAAGGGACCTGCAGCCCCTGCGATGGCACATGCCCACAACTGTTGGAGCACACATCAACCAAAGTTCACACAAGTGTACCGTACATGATTCCTGCGGGGCCTAAGGTTGGGACTAACACAGACAGGGACAGGTACGTTTGTGCGCCAAGAACCACACACACACACACACACACACACACACACACACGCACACACACACACGGCCCGCTACGAGTTAACCATGCAGTCTTGAACACGCAGCGCTAAATGCACTGGCTTCACCGTTCCGCCCTGCTGACCCTCCTATAGTGGCCACTACTCTGCCACTGCTTCGGCTACGTCTGCAAAAGCATCCCGCGCGGTGTGGTCCGCTGTCAGTGCGCAATGAGTATTGGACTGCAGTCCTGTGATCAAATTGTTTGAAAGTTCCCGAGCATCAACAGGCCAAACAGCACCAAACGCGCACACAGTATGTATGTCACCCTGCCTGTATTCACTATGGTCGCTTACCTAACAGAACCACGTTACCACGCTTCCATCCAAGCTTCAACAAACGCACGGAGCTAGCTTCTTACGGTTGTGGCGGCCGAGCTGAATTTATTCATACAGTAGCTTGCTGTGCACACCAACACGTGTTTCCACTGCACATCAATGAAGAAGATGAGCCAGTACTAAACACAGCGCTCTACCTGCCTGCCGGCCTGCGTAATGCTGGGCGGCCCATAAAACGTACCACCAAAGCTACATACCATGTATCCGTTGGTTTGCACCAGCCTTGCCTCCTTCCCGCCTGAGCTTCACTTCGGCCAGGCGTTCCGCAGCCTTTCCAGCCGCAGCGGCAGCCACTGCCGCTGCAGCCGATGCAGCCTGCGACGCTGCAATCCCAGTCGTCCAGCCCACGCCCCAAGCCGCTGGTGACCCCGACTTGGAGTGCGTGGCTGAGTGGGGTGCTGAGGAGCTGGGCGAGGCGGGGCCGGAGCCAATGCCGCACACCGAGCCCACTGACACGGAGCCGTCCGAGCAACGGCGCGGCATACCCGCGTCTTCTCCGCGCCCCCGGCCCAACAGCCCTGCGCATTCATCTCCATCTCCACATCCGCCGCCTGCCCCTCCGTCTCCTTCCGCCCCGGCGCCGGAGGTGTGAGCGGCACCGGCTGCTGCTGTGGCTGCTGCTGTGTTGGCATCCGCGGTGCCCCATGCGGCGCCGCTGGCCACCTGTCGGGTCTTGTACTGGTGGGGTGACACAGCCGCCAGTGCTGCCACTGTGGCGCCCTGGAGGCAGGCGCCGCTGCTGAGGAAGGCGGGGGGCTGGGAAGCCACGTCGCCGCCAGCCGGGTGCTGCGCATTTGCTTGCGCCAGCTCGCAGGGCAGCAGCAGCGGCAGCGGAGGTGGTGGCAGCTGTGTCGCCGCCGGTGCCGGCACCGGCGCCGGCACCGCCGGGACCTTGTTGGCGCCGCCGCCGCTAGCGCCTTCGCTGCCGCTGGCGTTGCCACAGCTACCACCGCTGCCAGTTGTCTGCAATGTCAGTACCTCCGCCCCCGGCAGTGCGGTCGGCGGTACACCTGTCCCCGCAGGTACCGCCGCCGCCGCCGCCGCCGCCATTGCCGCAGGGCCGGCGTGCGCGGCGGCCTGCCGGCCGCCCGCCAGCAGCCCCGCGCGGAACGCGGCCTGCAGCTCCGCCGCGCCCACGGCGTGGCCAACGTGTCCACCGCCGCCGCCGCCGCCCGTTGTGAGTGTTAGCACATGCTCATGCAGCGCGACCGCGTGCAGGTGGTGCGAGTGCGAGTGCGATGACAGCCCGTGTGCGTGCGGGTGCTGCGTGTGCAGGTGCCGCAGGGGGCTGGAGCCGTTGGTGGCGGGAGCGCCGCTGACGGCACTGGTGGCGCCGCCGGTGGCGGACCAGCGCCTCAGTGCCGCCGCCATCTGGCCCTGCTGCAGCTGCAGCAGTTGGCGCCGCGTGGCCTCATGCGCACAGCGCTCCGCCTCGAGCTTGCGCTGCAGGTCCAGCATCTAGGCGAGGAGCGTAGCGAGGTGGGTGGTTGCGCCAAGTCAGTAAGGCCGCCTTTCTAATAAGCCCATCCAGTCGGCCTGCCCATTTCTCGCGGGGCCAAGTCCAGTCACAAGCCTTCAACCACCTCCATCTGCTTCCAACCGCCCTCAGCCGCTCACCCGCTGCGCCGCCCAGTCCACCGCGTCCGCCTGCTCCGCCCTCAGCGCCGCCAGCTTGCGGCCCAGGCGGCGCACCTCCTCGTCGCAGAACGCGGCCTGGCGCCGCGCAGCCGCAGCCTTCAGCGCAACAGAGGGTGGAGGGAGACACACGGTGGGGCGGCAGGAAGGTGTGGCGAGGGAAGCAGCAGCAGCACTACTACAGCAGACCAGAGTAAACGCATTGACCTCGCGCTGTGAAGCCCCGAGCGCCAACGCACACGCGCCCCTCACGCCCCCCTCTGCCCCACGCGCTCCCCCTCCACACACGCGCACACTGACCTCCTCCTGCGCGGCCTCCACCCGCCGGTGCGCCGTGTGGCGGGCGTCAATGAGCTCGTCCGTCAGGTCGGCGCAGCGCCGCATGAGCGCCCGCACCTTGGCCTCAAGCGCCGCCACCACCTGCTCCCGCTCCTCCTCCCGCGCCTCCGCCTGACGCCGCGCGGCCTCCTCCTCCTCCTCTGCAGGTGCAGTCACCGCCTCCCGCCCTTCTTCGTGTGGCCCCATCGGGTCCTCAATGCCATCCTCGTAATCGGCTGCATTGGCACCAGCTGTGCGGAATGCGGCGGGCACCCAAGCACCGGGCCGCTGCTGCTGTGGGCACGATGGGAGCAGCGCCTGGGGCTGGGGCTGCGGTTGCGCCTGATGGCGTTGGTTGTGGTTGTTGCTGGGTGGCTGGTCGTGATTGTCCTGGGTACCGGCAGGGCCGGCCAGGTGATTGCTGCGTTTGGGTTGGTGCAGGTCGTCGCTCACGTCGCTGGCGCCGCCGCTGCTACTGCTGGAGGTGCTGTTACCCGCATCTGGGTCAGCATGTGAAATTACCGCCATAGCTCCGGGCCGCGGCGCCGCCAGAACCATGCCAGCGCTGCCAGCGCCGCGGCTATGATTACTCTCTATAGTGGGTCCGCGCTCGCACATCGTGCGGCAGAACGCCTCCTCGCTGCGGCCCTCAAAGTGATGAAAGGCGGCCGGCGCGCCCCTCTGGTGAAACACGTACAAAGGTGCACTGCGCGGGCGAGAAGGGGTGCCAAGGGGCGGGGAAGGCTTGAGCAAACCCGGGGGGGGGGGAGGCGGGCGTTGTATGTCTCGAGTCCTGGAGGGCAACGGGCAACGGGCCCGGAAGCTGCCGGTTGCTGGCCCTGCGCGTGCTGCAGCTCTTGCCTGAGTGTTTCAATCTCTACTATAACTTGAGCTGCCAGGTTGCCGAGCCTGGCACCCAGTTTTGCCTGCGCGCGCGGTTCGCCGAGTTCCCGAATGGACGCCCGCATTCAGCCTCGCGCCTGAACGGCCTTGCTCAGCCTCCGGAAACCCACGCCGCATTTAAGAATTTCTCAAGCCTTGCACCGGCTTCGCAGGGCCCCACGCCTGCTGTGGTGAAGGCCTCACCTTCAATGTGACGCTGCTTTCCTTCTTGCGCCGCCCTTATTCCAATAAGAGCGGCTTCAAGTTGTATTTGAGCGAGCGAGCAACAAAGCCGAAGAAACGGAAAGGAGCTTTCCACGTCGAAACAGTCCCCTGCTAAGTTGTGCTAAGTGTACAGAAGGCGCTACACGTATGTTAGAATCCAGATGCAGTCACTCATGTTGACACAGATAGCTGGTGAACAGCGAAAGGAAGCTAAAGTCTAAAGTCCGTTGGGCGGGTGCCGCCCATCGCGCCCGACGTCAGCACCGCCCGAACTTGACTCATATGTATCTGTCGGTTTCATATTGACGAATATCTGGGAGTTTTAGGCAAATGCGTCGCCGGGCGACAGCGGCGACACTGGCTCAGGTCCCCAACCGAAAGCGTGGCCTGGCGTGGCATGTCGCGCTCCCCGCATGCCGTCCGCCTGTGACGCATCATCGAGATTCAAGAACACGGCGCTGTCCTTACGTCATAATATAATGAGGCCAGGCATATATTACTGGCGTGGCACAGGTCTCCTCCAGGGCAGGCGCTACGACCGTGGCTACGACAGGGTGAACCTATCTAGCTCCGCGCGTCAACATATGCAGGTGCATCAAAAGAGGCCGGTGTAATGACGCGCCCGGGCTTAAGAGGTAGCTCGAGGCGCCCGCATGAGCCTGCCCGACTTCCGCGTTCCGCGGAATCTCCTCAGGACCGCATTACAACCTGCACGGCGAGAGGTGCATGGCCTTTCACCCTGCTCCATTTTAGAGTGCATGCAGCCCAGCCCAACATCATTGCAGGAGGTGCAGGTAGGTGGGGGGCTCAGCGGGCACCAGCCAGGGGGGGGGGTACGAACAATAGTTCCAGACCCCACCCCGCAAAACCTCCCGACCCCCCCTGACCGACGACCGACCGTGCCGTACCGTGCCGTACACCCCCTAAATCCCCTCTGTTTTCTTCCAGGAAGGATGGTGCCAAACGACTGCTTTCAGCGAGCTCTATTAACATGTAAATACGGAAAGTTCGTCGGGCGCGTCTTGACCACAGCCATGTTGTCAACATGTTGAGAACATCTTGCGGCCGTTCAGTTGCACCCGTGTAAAGCACGCCCACGAGACTTACCTACGCATGGTACATACACATGCGTTTTCCTCCGGCGCGCAAGCACCGGTCCGCGACTTGCGGCACGTTCTGGTCAGGCGAGACATGTCGCACCCCAACATCCCAACCCGACATGTGTTGACGGGCGGTAGCCCTTCGTCTTCTGGTAGGCTCCTGATGTTTCCCAGCTGTTACAGCATCCATTACATGCTTTGGGCAACGGTCTGGGCTTGCCCTGCTGTCTTATGAGGCCCAGACGAAAGTTTCCGGCACACCGTGACGAAACCTTGGGGACCCTGGGGACCGACGACCGACCCTGAACTTTGGGGGCCCAGATCTCCGCAATTACTACCCTGATCAAAATTCTGAAAGCGGATTCTGAACGCTCTCGTCAAGCTCTTTCGATTTGAAGGGTGGGGTATGTCTGCGGCATCCTTACCCCCCCCCCCCCCCTGCACCAGCACAAGTTTGTGGCTTCCACCAAAAACAGCAATGGGAACAGGCACGCTCAGCTCCTTATTACCCTCCGCATTACAAACCTGCGCGGCGATCCCTTGAAACAACTGTACCTAGGGACTGTACACTGTACCGGCGAAAGACCGTGCCTGAACTCACATGAAAGCATTGAGGATGGGTACCAACGCAGCGCAGCTGTACGAGGATTCCTATCGTGGCAGAGTCCATTAAGTACTAGCGCCTCAAGGCACCAGAAAGTACGCAACACCCCGCAGAGTTTCCGCCTGCATGCCTGCAAACGTCCAAATGGCACGTAGCCCAAGCCCAAGCCGCCGCGCCTACAGTACAATTCCGGGCTCTTGGGATTTGTTACTCCTTTAACTCGTTCCAACTCCACACGTCAACACGCAACAAGCATACAACACGCAACAAGCATACACAAACAACAGGGTTAAGCATTTCCAATGCCTTGTCCCCAAAGCACTAGCTCAGCGTGTGAGCCCCGAAGTCCTTCCTGATGGCGTCAGGTGCACACAATGAATACCAGCTCATGGTTGACGCATCCAAACCTTGACAAACCCCCAACCCTTGACAAACCCCTTGCTACTCCCCATCACTGTTATGCCGATGGCCAACGGAAACCCCAGTGCGGAAACCCGCCTGCGCCCCATTCCCATCATAAAAGTCGGTGTATCTTCAGGATTGTGATCTATAAATAAGCAGTGTGGATGCGCCTTGCGGTAATGGAAGTACCAAGTCTTGTGATCCGCTCTGTTCCGAAGATGCCTTGCAACGCATGCTGTCGAGATTTTTCGGAAGGACGTGCTGAACGCAAAGCACAAACACTCTGTGCGCGGACGTGCCACCCGCTCGTCCACGTGGGCGCACAACACAAGCACGAATCCAAAGAACACGTTCATGCACGTGCACTCGCCACTCAGTGGTAAACGTGGAAACCGCAGTCAGATATGGTACATGAGTGTACATCCATACATTCACCTAGCCGTTGTGCTGATGTGGATGGATGACCTTTACGCATCGCAACCTGAACACCCACCATTGTAGCTGCCACAACATCGTCTGTCCACGCATCAAATCTGTGAAAGACATTAGTTCAGTGGAACGGCACCAACACACGGCTACACACTGCAACCCCTTTTCCAACTGGCGTCACGACACTGCAGGTCTTGTTCCCAAACCAAAACCCCGTCCAACTATGAAGTGGAAATCACATGCACCCCTCGCAGGTTTTATAGGTGCGACATACGGCGCGCATAATCCTCCCCTGGTAGCAACCATGCAAAAATGCGTTGCCTGCGTTTTGAGCGCTTGGTACAAGTTCATATGATATCCGAACTGCATTAGATCGTTCGGCCTATGATGGCATTGATTGCGTTTTGAGCGTGCCCAATCACAAGTCACTCAGCTGCGCTCGCAGGCCCACATTACGGCAAAAGCAACACCCGCAGCGAACGAAGGATGAATCATGCCGTGCAGAAAGAGCTTCGCATATGCCGACCCGGAAAGCTCGGAGCTCCGACTCTGTGTGAAGCTAAACTCAGCACGGCACATTCGCAGCAGGCGGCGGTTCTTCTTCCATTCTTACAACACTCGTAGCACACTAGCACCAGCCCCTTCCAGATGCACACTGATGCACACTGCAGCCGCACCAGCAGGACAGTAAGTGGGCGTTGGCTTGCACACCAAGCCCAAACCAGCGCCGTTTGCAACCCTGTTTGCAGCTTCCCACATTTACCCTTCCACACAAACTGGCCTTCAGCATCCATCCCGGCTGGCGGCGGGCTCGCTAGCAGCCCGTTGGTGGCGGGGACGCAGACCGTGACGTCGTCGTCGTCGGCGGCGGCCCGTCCAACACAATGATGAAGGGCAGCGGCGCGGACGTCCCCGCACCCGTCAGACCCGTGCCGACCATGTCCAGCATACGCCGCTGGTCTGCCTCCATTGCGCGTGCCTCCCGCACTGCCGCGGCCTCACTGTGCTGATGAGTGGCCCGGCCCACCGCCACCACCGCCACAGGCCGCGGTGCCGGCGCCACGGCCGGTGGCAGCAGCCTGGGCAGCAGCGGCGGCAGCTGCTGCTGCTGCGGGGCCGGGCGCTTGGGCGGGGAATAGGGCAGCGCGGGATGCGGGATGAAGGTGATGTCCGAGTCCACGCCACATTCGCCGCTGCCGCCGCTGCCCCTACCACCGCCGCTGCCCCCGCCGCCGCGGCTGCCGTCGCTCCGTGGTCCTGTGCTGCTGGCCGCCATGGCCTGCACTGGACCCGCGCCCGCCATCGCAGCACGCCCCGTCGACGGGACTAGCGGGATGGACTCGCCTGTGGCTTGGGCCGCCGCTGCCGCCGCCCCCACCGTGCCCTCGCCGCCATCAGCCGCCTCCGCCGCTGCCGGTGCGCCGGCCGTCGCGTCTGCAGCCGCTGCGGTTGAGGCCGCGGCGGCTGCGGGCGGCGCTGATGCCGTCGCTGCCGTGCCGGGCACCGGTGGCGGCGGCAGCTCCGCGGCACCTGTGGCACCGGGTGTCGGCAGGGCGGCGGACGGGACCGCCTCAGCCGCCATTGTGCCGCCCGCTGCCGTCGTCGCCGCTGTGGTGGCAGCCGCATCCGCAGCTGTTGCCGGCGGGCCAATGGCGCCCCAGCCGACAGTACCTCCGTGTTCCGCCGCCGCACCGGCTGCGTGCCGCAGGCGGAGCGACGAGACCCGGGCGACGCTGAGCGCACGAGCCACGGCCGCCGCGCGCTCCTGCTGCTGTTGCAGCTGCAGCTGCTGCACCGTCAGCAGCGGCTGGTATGCCACTGAACCTTGTCCCGGACCCCCAGCTATTCCAGGTATGGGCGGTAGCGGCGGCGGCGGCGGCGCGCCGGGTTGCCCAGGAAGGACCGAGAAGGCGGCGGCAGTGAACAGCTGCTGCGGGTACGGCAGGACGTGCTGAGTCGAGCCCGCCGCCGCGTGCTGCTGTTGCTGCTGCTGGTGCTGGTGCTGCTGGTGTTGGTGTTGCGCGTGCATGTGGTGGTGGTGGGTGGCCGGCGGCGGGGCCTGCACCAGCAGAGCCGAGTCTACGGAGCTGCCGCCGCAGCCATCCAGGTCGTCCGCTTGAGGGATGGAAGAGGCGATGGTCACCACAACCGCTGCGGGCGGTGGTTCGTGGGGGCGGTTTAAGGGGTACAGTGTAGGGGTGAACGGGGGCGGCGGCAACGGCGCCGCCAGGGTGACGCCTGCTGGCATTTGTCAGGCAGTGAGTCGGCAACATGCTGGGTATTTGCTTGCGGATGCCTGACGCGCATGAAAACAGAGCGCGACCTCGTCTTTGAAAGCAAGCCACCGCGTCAGTCCTTCCTTTCTTTCACCTGTGCCTTCCCGCCAAACTCGCACTCACATGTGTCCAAACTGCCGCTCACGTGCTGCAGCGAGGGGCCGCCGCCACCGCCGCCGCCGCCCGCCTGCGAGCCCACCATCATCTGCGGCAGCTGCTGCAGCGCCGAAAACGTCGATTCGTCCGCCGCGCCGGAGCCCGTGGCTGCACGCGCGGCACCCACAGCGCCATACGTTGTGAGCACGCCCACCGGGCCGCCAGCATGCGGGCTATGGTTGCTGTAGGCGTAAGCAAACGGCAAGCCAAGCAACATGGGACTGTGGAGATCAGCGCTGGCCAAGCCTGCGCTGCAGCTGCCGCCGCCTGCCACTGCGCCTCCTGCCGCCAGCAGCCCGCCGCTGCTGCCGCTGCCGCTGCTGCTGTGCACGCCAACGCCGAGCG
This sequence comes from Chlamydomonas reinhardtii, assembly GCF_000002595.2. Classification (NCBI taxonomy): domain Eukaryota; kingdom Viridiplantae; phylum Chlorophyta; class Chlorophyceae; order Chlamydomonadales; family Chlamydomonadaceae; genus Chlamydomonas; species Chlamydomonas reinhardtii. Next base: position 5,765,160 of record NC_057004.1, on the reverse strand, counting down.
AGCGCGCCGCCTGGGGCCGCCACACTGCCGCCCCTCTGACCTGCTGGGCGCTCGCAGGGATAAGGCCGGAGATCGGGAAGTACAACGTGCGTGTGGCGGCGCTACCGCTACAGGAGCCGCTGCCGGAGCCATCTGGCGCCGCGGCAGCTGTCTCTCCCACCGCCTCCCTTGCAAAGACGCTGGTGAGCATGCCAGCACCCTTGGCGCAACCAGGGCGCGCCGGCAGCTGCAGCTGCGGCTGTGAGTCAGCAGCAGCAACAACCTCAGCGGTAGCGGCTACACCAGGCGCCGCCGCCGCCGCCGCCGCCTCGCCTGGCGGCAGAGGAAGACGGAGTCCCTCTTCCACGCTCTGCTGCAGCGCCGTGATGGCGGACAGCGCCCGCGCGTACTCCACCCTCACAGGGACACCGGCGTTTGTGCGGCATGATATGGAGGTTGCTGCTCCGCCCTGACCGCCTAGGGAGTTAGCATCCTGGTACTCCCCACCCAGCTGCGGGAACGGCTGCTCCACAGACCCTGTCGAGGCGTCCTCAGCCACTGGTGTCAGCGCGTGAAGCATGGGCGTCGGCTGAGGCGCGAGCCTATAGAGGAATCCATCTCTGCCGCGACTCACGCCGCCGCCGGCACCGCCGCCGCCTGCGGCAACCGCGGCGCCTGCGGCGGCAGGGAACCACCGGCCGCCGGCAGGAGGAGGCAGCGACGCCACCGCTGCTGCTGCGCCCTGTGTTGCTGGCGAGGATGTCGACACAGTCGGTGCCGCGGCCTCTGCCGTGCCTGCCGGCATTGTTGGTGCCGGTGCTGCCGTGCCTGCTGGCATTGCTGCTGCCGATGCTGGTGCAGGCGCCGCAGTTGCAGCAGGTGCCGCCGGCGACGTAGATGCGGCACTGCCTCCAGCCGACCCAGGTGGCGGCTGCGGTGGCGCCGCCGCCGTTGCCCCGACAACTGCCGGCGGTTGGGAGGACAGCCCCACTCGGCCAAACAGCCGCCGCAGCTGCGCCGTGATGCCGCCGTCCTCATCACCCGGCGGCGGACCAGCCAGACCCCCCGCCGTTACCCCAGCACGCCGCTCGCCGCTGCGTGCCGCCGCCATAAGCCCCGAATGCGGCTGCTGGGCCTGCAGCGGTTGCAGCTGCGGCGGTTGTGGCGGTTGTGGCGGGTGTTGCCCGCTGCCGTACAGCGTTTTAGCGCTGCTGCTTTCGCCAGAGGCCGGCGAAGCGGCATAGGCGGTGTAGTTGTTGTGGGAGGAGGTGGTGAAGGTCGCAGTGGTCGTGGCGGTTTCGTCCACCGTGACATCGCCACTGGTGTCACGCCTGCAACCGGGTTGGGCGTGCACAGCAATGGGTGTCAGCTGCTGCAGCTTCGTATCAATGCTATTCCTGCAAAGCAGAAGGCCGAAATCCAACCGCCTTGTTGTGCAAACTCACCAGTTCAGTGCTGATGCTCCTGCTGTCGCCACAGCCACTGGCGCCGTGCTACCGCCAGCAGTAGCAGCAGCTCCTGTTGCTGCAGCCATGAAACCACCCTCTGGGTGTGCCAACTCGATTTGTTGCTGCTGCCACTCAGTAGCAACACTCACAGCCACCGTACTATCAGTTGAGTGCGCAGCCACCACAGCCACCTTCCCAACTGCGGCTGCTGCTGCTGCTGCTACTGCCGCTGCCGTTGCCACATCAGCTGCCGACAGCGCGCTGGCGCCATCCGCAACGTGGTCATCCCGCAGCAGCGCGGTGACGTCAGCCAGCGACAAGCCACCAGGCCGTCCGCTGGAGTCCTTGTCTCCGCCGCGACCGGCCACGGACGACGCAGCAGACGCCGCTGCCGTTGTGAACGCCTGGAGCGTACTGCCACAGCCGCCAGTGGCGACGCTGGTCTGTGACCGGTCAAACTCGAATGAGGTGTGGCCCGACAGGGGTTGGCAGCAGCTGCTTTCGGGAGCAGCTGCGTGGCCCCCAACGAGGGTGGCGGCGATGATTGTCACCTGCTGGTGCTGCTGCTGCTGCGGCGGCGGCGGCTCGCCCCGCTCCAGGTCTGAAATCGATGCGGCGTCGCGGTTTTGCAACATGGCTGTTTCGGCCCCCAACGCGGCCTCCACTCCGCCGCCGCTACAGCCCTCCTGCTGCTCCTGCTCCTGCTGGTTCTTGGGCGGTTGTCCGTCCTGCGGTGTGGGCTTCTCATGCCCGCGCCGGCGGCGCCGCGCAAGCACGTACAGAGCCGACGCAGCTAGCAGCGCCAGCAGCGCCACACCTTCAGGTGACATGGACACGGCAGAGCGGCATTGTCACGGCATTGTCAGTCGGCTGGTTCATGCGCCCTACCTGGGCATACCGTACCGTGAATCATGCATGTTACCTCAATACCTCATTCGCTTTTGTCCTGACACGCACTTGCTTGAGTGGACTTACCTCCAACTGACGCCACAATTATCGCGACCCGAGTTCCGCTGCTCCCTCCGCCTGCTGCAGTCGGCGGCGGCACCACTGCGTTGCCTACCGTGCTGCTGCCGCCGCTGCTGCTCCCACCACCGCTGACCGTGCTCAGATCTGGATTGTCCGGCGGCATTGTCGAGCCATCCATGGCGCCACCGCTACCGCTGCCAGCAGCGCTACTACCTCCGCTGCCTCCTCCGGGCAACGCCCGAGGCTTGCCTGGGGCTGCTGTCCCCGCCGCCGCCGCCGCAGCCGCATTGGTGGCCTCCAACTCCTTCAAGGTCTGGATGTAGCAGCCAGCTGCACCCAGCTGCGCCAGACAGCTGTTGGTCAGCTCGCGCTCACACAGCAGGTAGGTGTCTAGCAGGCGGACACGCAGGCCGGAGGGCACCAGGGGTGCAGCGGCGCGGCGCACGCTGCTGTCGCCAACCACGCCCCCCGCCACAAAGGCGTGATCCACGTAACGCCCCACGCGCGCCCAGCAGCGCTGCAGCGGCGGCGCAGAGCTGTCATTGACACAGCGCCTGCTGCCGCCGAGGCCACTACTGCTACTGCCGCTGCCATCGCTACTGTCGCTGCTACTGCCGCTGGTGCTGCTGCTACTGCCGCTGATGGCTGTGAGGTAGCTGGGCAGCTCGGCCACCGGCTCCATCAAGTTGGTGCCGGGGAACTCGGCGGGCCGCGCAGCCAGACCAGCCAAGGCCCTGCGCGCAGCACACGGCACGTCTGCGTGGTCGGTGACTCCCGGTGAGGCAACCGAGCTAACAGCTGATTGCCCTTGCGTGCATATATGCCCGCGTGTGTGTATAGTTGTGCGCGCTTGCAAAGGCATCAAACAAACAGCGCGCGTGCGAATACTGTTTGCGTGTTCTACAGGTCCGCCACCCTTTGGTACATGCATGCCACTCACTCGGCCAGGTGGGCGGGGAAGCAGACGCGGGAGGTGATCGCGGCGCCAGCAACCTGGATGTAGGCAGACTGCCCGGCCGGCTGCAGGCAAAAATATCATTTGGTGACGATGGTAACGGGTTACGGTCTTACGGACCTACGAAATTGCTGCTGGCCACTGCTAGCTGGTAGTGACACAGTTGAATACCGTGCTCGCCAACCAATTGTATGAACAATGCGGACAGCCATGCCATTGCCACTGCGTTACATGCGATGCCCATGACTGATAACAACCGCCGGCAAGCGCCACTCGTGAAGCGGTCGCGCCCATCCCCCCACACAGCACTCTCTGTACCCCTCGTCAGCAAACTACAGGCGGGCTATGTTCGTACCAGCTCGGCGAAGAGCGAGTAAGCTGCTGCCGTTGGCGCCTGCTGCTGCTGGCTGAAGTCAGATAGGATGACGTTTCTGAAGGTGACCGCGACTCCGCTCATGAGTTGGAACTGCAAATCAGTGGAAGGCAGGATTATGTGCAGCATTGGGACGTGGGGAACCCGTGTTGGCGCGCGCGGTGAGGAAGCTCAGCGTCATCGGCTGTGTTGATGCGCGCCCATCCACACGCCCGGGAGTCCCCCGAGCGGCGGGCCCAGCGCCAGCGCGTCGAAGGCAGGCTGCTGACGGCAGCCGCGGAGCGAGGGCACGCAGGCACGACAGCTACGACACTATCTAGCGAAACACTTGCTGGGAATTGATGGGATGGGGACATTCGCACGGCCGCACCTTGCTGTAGCCATCATGCATGGGGAGAAGGGCGACCACATGCATGCCAGGCGGCCGCGTAATGTTGAGGCAAGAAACGGAATTCACAAGCGTCAGGCAATCAACAGCTGCAAGGAAAGCAGACATGCGTTACACCCAGTGAACTTTAAGATCTTAAAGCGCCTGCTGTATGTGCCGGAATCGGCTACGTGCACACGGGCGTCTCCGTGACACCACAGCAACTGGCGCACACACACACGCGCATGCACACGCACCTCCGCACACGCACCTGCCCATGCTGCCCACCACGAGCGACCTCCATGAACTTGGATTGCCGTGTATAGTGGCGTTCCGGCGCACCCTGACGGGTGGCGAAGGCACCCTGCGAACGGGGCCGGCGCTGAGGTGGAGCGAGTGGCGAAGGAAAGTGTGCGAAGAGAAACCCCGACATGGTTGCGGTGACAGCACCGAAACCAGCCCTCTCTTTGATACGTGCCCATTATCATATACGCAACAAGTACTATTGGGAGCTGGGAGCGACGCTTGCGAGTTCTGCTGCGACGCAGGATTACCCAGCCAGATTTGCATCTAAGCATAATAACTCCAATCAGGCGTACACGATGGCAGGGCGCACAAATCTCCGAAGCGAGAGGCTGCTCTGACTCGTCAAGTAGAAAGTCGTTCGCCTTTCAGTACAAACTTACTTGGTGGCTTCATCATAAGCCTTCACATCGCATGCTAGCTCCAAGTCGGCCTCCTCGTTCTCCAGGGCCGAAGATAGGTCGTTCGCGCTGTATATCAATACAGCGTCTGCTGCTAGCATGAATAGTATCAACCACACCAATATCCCAGCTTTAAGGCACATCATGAAAGTTTAGCGAACCATACAAATAGTTCCGCAGGGCTGTCGCCCTCGACGTCTTGGGGATATCTGCATTATTTATCTATGTAAACATACGTAGAAGTGAGTTTGTTAGTTTAAGGATAACATTTCAAGGAGGCCGAATGCTCGGTAAGTGCCGCATGTAAACTCCCAGCACGAACTCCGCCAGTTGACCCTTCGCCCACCGACAGTTCACTCTGAAACCATCGACCATGTTGTAATAGTCGTTGCGGCTACATTTATAAACAGTTCGAGAGGTGTCCCTGTGCAGCCCAGGGCCGTGCTTGCCCATCGATGTGCGAGAAATGCGAAGGCTGAGCGCGGCCGAAGAAGTTGCTTGGGCGGGCGTTGATGTGTGTGGTGCTGTCGCCTGTCCGGGTGTTCAGAGCGTTAAGGTAGCGCTTCAGCTGCCTGGCACCATAACGCCTTACAAGGTATTGATACGACGCCATCCAGCAATCCCATCAGCGGTCACCAGCAGCGCCAGCCCGCTCTTCACTTGTTCGTGATGGAACATGGCAAGGGGCAGGAAAGCGTAGTCCCGATGTGTGTGGCTCCCACCCGTGCCCACATAAATGCGTAGCAAGAAGGGACAAGGCATTCACTTGTTCGCTGACGCCTCTGCAGGCATTGAGCTGCACTGCACACCTGGGTGGCTCCCGCCTGGCACCTGCCTGCCGGCTTGCCGCGCACTCGTATGCCGCTCATATCACACGTGCCTGACGTACACATGGCTTTAGTCTTGAGCTCAAACATGCCGATCCGGCTACCGCAACGTTTGCTTGGCCATGCGCTCTGGCTCGGGACGACAAGCCTCTCCTTCAGTGCAACTCTCCACCCCTTACATTTTAAGACCACCATATCATCCATCCGGGAGGCCCAGGCCCACCAACTCAACACGCTGCGTCACCGGCGCTTGCCAATCTTTGCACGCAGCGCGCCCACCCCGCCGCCCGCCTTGCCGCCGCCCGCCGCCTTCTTAGCCCGCGCCGCCGCCAGGTCTGCCGTACACCGCTCGCACTTACACACGAAGCCGTAGTCACGAAGCTCGGCTTGGCGGCGCTTGTACGGCAGGCTGACGTCAATGTACGACAGCGTGATCTCCTCGCCGGCGGCGATGTCGCGCTGCGCCAGCAGTGTGGCGGTGCGGTCGCCCGAGTCGCAGGCGGCGGTGCAGTTGGGGTCGCAGCTGTGGTTGATGCAGCTCTGGGGCAACGAGCGGCAGTGAGGCAGTCCGGGGCAGCGCCGGGGCCGGGCCGGGGTGGGGATGAGGGGATGGGTGGGTTGAACAAAGGGCTGTGGCGACCAGGCAGCACGGCACTCCGCGTGCGCGTAACCCAAGCTGGGTGAGGCGTGTAGCAATTGCCGGCACATTACTCGGCTCTTATTGTGCCCTGCCCCAGGCTCTAACATGCTTATCGCCAACCCGCGCTCTCACCTGCAGCGCCAGGAAGGCTGTGGCCTCGCACGGCGTGGCGTACTCGGCATCCAGCGCGTCCAGCAGCGGACCCGTCAGCTGCGCGTGCATCACAGGGGGAGTGTATGTGAGTGTGTTTGTGTTTGTGTGTGTTTGTGTGTGTGTGCGTGTGGTGCGTGCCAGTTGTACTTGGCTTGCTGCCATCACCAAACTCCGCACTTTCTACACAGGGTCAGCAGCCGCGCCCCCGCAACCTGGCACCCCCCACCGCACCACCCCCAGAACCCACCCACTCCGCCCACGACAATGCCAGGGGTGTGCCGCCCCCACGCATCCGCCCACCCACCTTGCACACGGCGGCCTTGTCTGGCCCCTCCTCCTGCTCGTCCACTGCCAGGAAGAAGTCCTCCACGGGCGAGCACACGGACAGCCCCAGGTTGTTCAGCTCGAACAGACCCACCACACTGCCGTACACCTGGGGGGCGGGGGAAGACAGAGAGGCAGAGAGGCAGGATGATGAGGGTGGGTGGTGGCCGTTACGTCTGGAGTGGGGGTGTCAGGCCGATTACGAGCTGATTCTGAATCAATTATTGCGAAGTACCATCGCTGAGCTCGTCTTTTGCCTTACGGATCTACACCATCGACATGCAGCGTGAATTCATATATGTACCAACTGTGCTGTAAGTACTATGCATGCTAATGGGACAGTTGCTACATAAATGAAACTCGCGCCGCATGTCAATGGTGTACATCTGAAAGACGAGCTCAGCGATGGTACCGTATCGTGCATCCATTCATCCAGAACTCGTCATCGGCCTGGGGTGAGCGTTGGGGCTTTGAAACGCGCGCGGCCACTCTCACTCTCACAACGCCGTGTGAAGCTAGCATGCACGCTTCGTATCTGTGCATCCGCCAGCACGTCATCGCACAGGGTTGCGCTTCCAGACAGACACAGACACAAACATAGCCACAAACACACGCACGCATGCCCACACCCACAACCACGCACCTCCAGAGTCAGCAGATCGGCTCCAAAGCGCGGGTCGTGCAGCGCCGCGGTCAGCAGCTCCAGCGAGTCAGCAGCCAGCGCCCTAAGAGGGAGACGGGGAGAGCGGGTGCGGTGGGCGTGTGATACACAGCAAGGGCGAGGCGGTCACACGTGTATCCATCATTCTGTGGTCAGACGGTCCAAGTGACCAAAATTTCCTGCTGCAACCCAGCCCCCGCACCCTTTCGCACTCTCTGCCCCCCCCCCCCCGGCTTGCTCCCCACCTCTCTCCGCGCACCTGAGCTGCTCCCTGAACTCCTCCTCGCTGTCCACATCCTCCGGCACCGCCACCGCCTCCCACCACACCCGCTTCCACCCATACACATACGGCCGCCAACCCGCCTGCAGCGCTGCCTGGCAGGCCTGCGGCGTGTGCTGCTGCGGCTGCTGGGAGGGAGGCGAGGTGGATGGCCCTGCGTCGGCCAAGGACCCTGCTGCTGCTGTTGTTGCTGCTGATTCCCCTGACTCCAGTGCCCGCGCGGCGCGTATCAACGTAGAGGCCAGCACCTGGGGGCGTGGGAGCGAGTTGGAAGGCAGCACGCAGAGAGTGGGACCAGGCGGCAAAGGGCGAGGCAGTCGTCGCAACAAAAGCCGCATATCAACGCAAACCAAAAAGCAACTGCCCGTGCTTTCAAGCTCTTCTCCGCGCTAGCCCGCACACCCCTCACGCTTGGGTCCCAAATCTCCAAACCGCCCGCTCCTAACCCTTCACTGGGAATGGTGACAACACCAACTCCGCCTCCCCTGCCTCTTACTCCGCACCTCACGCTGCCCACCTAGTGCTCCGCACCTGTGCCGCCAGGATGAAGATCTCATTGGTCTCCTTGGCGTGCTCCACAAATGTCGCCAGCGATCGCCGGTCCACACGCACCCCATGCAACACCTCCACCTCCTCCCCACCACCCTGAACCCCAGCCTCTGCGCCTTGCTGCTCCGCAGCCGCTGCTGCTCCCGCTGCTGCTCCCGCTGCTGCTCCAGCTGCCTCCGCTGGCGCTGGCCCTATGCACAGCAGACAGTGGAACTGCTCCCACGCCGCCGCCTCACAGGCCTCCCCGCAAAACACCTCGCCGCAGCGCCGCCGGCAGGGCACCTGCACGTTATGGAAAACACGAGGTGTAATTGCGGCATCCAGAGGGCAAGCTGCGATAGGGGGGGGTGTCCTGAGGGCGCTTCAGAAATTCGCATCCTTGCCCAAGCGCTTACACGCTTCTTGAGGCCTCGAGCTTTCAACTTCGACGAAACAAAAGGACTAGCAGCAGGCCAGCAGCTGCTACTACCGCTTTGGGACTAAAGCAACAGACGAGCACCAGTGGCAGCAACAGCTGTCACCGCAGCTGTCGCTCACCGGCGGCGGCAGTTGGAAGTCGTCTGCAAGTGGCAGCGCCTCCGACCCACTGCGCAGCGCCTCTATCCGCTCCGGCGTCACGTGCGAGTACACCTGATGGCAGGCAGACCGACAGGCAGGCAAGCAGGCAGACACCAGTGCCGGCAGGGCGCGTCAGATCAAGGACGCTTCATGTGAGCTGCCGCCGGCGTGCATGCGCGGTACGCGCCTCCATCCCATGAATCCAGCCATGCGTGCAACGCGTACGTGCACAATTGCATGCGCTAGTGTCAGGGAAATGCAGCACATGCACATGTGCGTGTGCGTTGTCTGCCGCTTTCAGAGGATCAGTTCGGCCTTTTGTGTTTCATGGCCAAGCAAGCCGCGACCCAGAGTCGCCCGGGGCGCATTGTACGCCGCAGCACCGCACGCCGCGCCCTGATGCACCGCCGCCAACCGCCGCCAACCGCCCCGCACATCAGCTGTGCCGGCCCCGCCGTCCGTGCCGCCGCCGCCAGCTGTGGAGCTCGCGCTGGCGGCGGCGCCGCCGGTCGTGCGTAGCGAGCCCGGCCGGCGGCTAACGGCTGCGGCGGAGGCCCTTGTCCCGTTTTGGGTCCCTGTGCTTGCCCTTGCGACGACAGCAGCCGTGGGGCTCTCGGCGTGCCACCGGGGTTAAGCAAGCCGGCGAGGCGGCTGTTGCGGCGCAGCGGCGGTGGGGGCGCCTGCGGGGGCTGCGGCGGCGCGCACCCGGGTAGCTCGGGAGGGCCGCGGCTCACATTGCGGCCTCATACCTTTTACAATCTCATCATCATCTCCCCCAAAAGTCCTGGCCTGTCGGTCAACCCGAGGTTGCGGCCTGGAACGCGGATGTATGCGAATGTATGCGCCATGCACGCATAGCACCGGTAGGTTTGAGCCACACGCAGCGGCACGCAGGCGCACGCAGGCGCGCGGCAGCACACAGCGGCCCCACCTGCTCCAGCCGCTCCCCCGCTTTGAGCGCCTCCTCCAAATCCAGATCCACGTCCACGCCGTCCTGAGATTCCCCATCGCCCTCCTGGTCGCCGCCCGCCCCTGCTGCTCCGGACGGCCCCGCTGCCCCGGCGGCGGCGCCGCTGCCGCCCGCGCCGCCGTCGCCGTCGGCCTGGTGGTGTGTGCTGGTGGCTTTGAGGTCCTCTACCAGGCAGTGCAGCTTGTGGCCAATCTGCTGCTCCACCGTCCCTGTGTGAGCGCAAACCGAACGCGTAGGCATAGTGTGTGTGCAGAAGCCAGTCAGCAAAGGACCTCCGTTGAAGGCAAAGTGGAAGATGCCAAAGCGAGTTGCAGCGGTGCTGGCAGGTCCTCCCCGTGGCGGACGGCAGCATCAAGGGCGGCGTACCCACCGACGAACCGCAGGCAGCGGTAGCAGACCAGTGCGCTGCCACGGTTCTCGATGTGTTGTAGACTGACCTACGGGCGTTGACCGGGGAGGTTGGAGGAGAGGGCGTTAAGACAAGGGGAGGGCCGCTGCTCTCGCACACGGACTGCGCTCGACCAGAATTTCTCCCCCAAAGTCGCTCAAGACGGCTGGTATCGCTTGCGATTGCAATTATGACCAATTCAAGCCACTTACAAGCGGCACTTCTGTGAACACCGTCTCGCCCTCGGGGATGTCCTTGGTCGCGAACACCCCCTTGCCCTTGCCATCCTCTGTGGCAAGCCTAACTTCAACAGTCGGTGCACCCAGAGCCGCCACAACCTGCGCCGCCAAGAGCATATCGATTTCAGGTCTCCGATCGAACAGCTTCATGTGTTACATTTCAATGGAAGGTCATTATAATCACCTCACTATAATACGCGCGAGCACCTTCCTCCTCAACGCTGTCAGGCTGCGGGAGAAGATATGATGCCGACATTCTTTGGGTTGGCGCGTCGGGGCGTCTGTGTTTTCGGTACTATTGCATGGCTGCGCAGCTGCTTGGTGCTCGATATAAATACAATGAAAGTGCCCAGACGGCCAGACAACCAAGGTTGGGCTGGCGCGATGAGGGGCATGGCCGCATGCGGGCGGGGCCGGGAGAAGCCGGGGCGGCAGCCCCGGCGGCTGACCCTGGTGCCGTACTACGGTACGAGTAAGTTGTGCCAGCGAGAGAGCGCTTCCCTCTAGCACTCTCGAGCAGGAGTGTGCCTTCCGTGAGCTTAGCGTGCCAGTGCAGCCAGGTGCAGCCGTCGCATTCCTTGTTGCCGGTTTGTGCGTGCCTGCCCGAAACCCGACGCCCGCCTGCCACGCAAAACCCTAACGCGGTCACGCCATGCGCAAATCCAGCGCATTACACACACAGAGCCCTGGCCCGTTGGGACCTATTCCACGCGTTCATAGCTCCGCGTCCACCGCAGGCTGGGGGGGGGACGCTGCCCTGCCGCATGCGATCCTGGTGGGCCCGCCGCCAGCCCTCGAGGCTCGAGCCACGCCTGCACATCCCGCGTGTCAGCGCCCAGGCCCCCACGCCGCGCCGCCGCCTCCACCGCCCACTGCCACTCCCGCTCATACAGCAACACCTCACCCGCCGGGCCCCGCTCCCTCTCCACCACCTCCCTCTGCAGCTCCCCTGCCAGGCCGCCACCTCCCCCACCACCTCCCGCCAGCGCTTCTTGCCCGGCTTCTCCGCCCCCGCCGCCCGATGCTCCGCCGGCCCCCGGGCCTCCTCCTCTTCACCCCCCTCCAGCAGCCACGCACTACAGACCGCACAGCAGCACGGCCTGGTCCTGCACTGTCACCTCCAGGGCCCGGTCGGCACTGGTGCGGTCACGGCAGCGCAGCCGCACACAGCGCGCACTCGCAGCGCCGGGATGTCGTGCCTGCATTTGTGTACCGTACCGTACACGCAACTGTTCTGCGAGGATGGATGCATGAAGTGCGGTTGCTGTATGGACGGGTGGGAATGTGAGGCGCACGCCGGGGGCTAGGCTTTTCAAAGCCGGGTGGACAATACGTCATTTGCGCCGCTTGCCTGGGAGGGTAGGCGGTAGCTGGATCTGAAGGGGCGGCAGACGTGACATGTGGCGATCCAAGTCCCCAGTCGCATCCAATCAAGGCCCATCGAACGCCGCACATCGTACGCATGCGTATGGCCGCAGCCACCCTGGCCCCAGCCCCACACTTACCAAGTACAGACTTTCCGACACAGGCCTGCGCCGCGGGCAGCCGCACTCTTGCAGTGCCTGCAGCACGGCAGGGCTGCGACCGGCGGCGACCGCCGCCACACGTACGGCCCACGCTCAGCCGCCTGCGCCCGCAGCTGCAGCAACGCGCACCTCACCGCCTCCGGGAGGCCGTGCCTCGCGCCCCGCCCCGCAGCACCACGGCCGCCGCATGCCGCCGCGCGCATGCACTCGCGCTGCCTGCCTTGCCGTTGCAGTGTTGCACGGCCTGCCCCTCCCTCTGCACCTGCAGCGCCCGCAGCCGCACCCTCAGCGGTCGGCTCCACGTGCAGCTGCATCGCGTCGCTGACTAGCCAGCGGACCACGCCCACGTGACCCGCCGCTGCGGCAGCTCCAAGCAGGCGGTCAAAATGGGTGGAGCAACAGCAGCACCGCACAGGCAGTCGCGCATCAGCAGCTGCAGCACCGGCAGGTGCCCGCCCCCCGCGGCGCTCAGCGCCTCAGCAGCGGCGCAGGGCAGTCGGAGCACGCAGCGGGAGTCCAGGTCCGGGTCAACGCGCGCCGCCCCCAGCTGCTCACACAATCAACGCAGCCCTGCCACATCACAGCGGGCCGCAGCCGCCTTCGCCACTACCGGCAGCGTCCGCGCCGCCGCCTCGCGCGCCTTGCCCACCAGCCGCCACAGCCGCGTCTCCCACAGCAGGCGCGAGCGGGCCAGACCGTCCGCTGCCCGCCCGCCCCGCCCGGGGCGGCAGCAGCGGCCCGGCCAATCCAGGCAGCTGTGGGGCTAGAGGCGGCGGCGCACAGGTGCACATGGAAGCTAATCCCTATGGGCAGCACGTGGAGCCCGGCTCACTGATGTAGGGCGGTCCGAAGGCGCCCGTCGCCTCCGCCCGCCGCGGCAGCCACTTGTCCTTGGCGCGCTGCCAATGGCTCAAAGTTTCAGCTAGCATAACGTATTTATCGAAGGATTTATTCCATGTTTACAAATACGCAAGTAGGAATTGCAAACGCTTGCTTCGTGCGATGACAGGCATGCACTTGCCCCTTTCCCCTCGCGCGGCCTAGCTCCCCTCACCAGTGTGTCCTGTCTGGTTGCGGTCCGAATGGCATGCCTGCGGACACCTACGCCCGCACAGGTATCTGCGCGTTTAGTAATGCCTCCAACGCTTCCGTATGGCGCGCGTACAACCTAGGCGCTACTCAGCAACATAAACACTGACACGTGCCACTCACATCCCACGTGTCGAGTAAACTCGTACCTTCCCAAACCCAGCCCTGTGCATCCGACGAAATCCCAGCAGTTTCCTTCGACATGTTGCGACATCGCGTCAGAAAGCGTGATATGACGATCCAGCGTGCCGCAGCTTTTGCTTCAGACAGCGGCTGGTGTACTGCCTGAACCACTTGCTCACATTCATGACGCCCACTCGGCACCTCAAATTCTTTTATGCACCGTAATTGTGCACACTCCCTTGCGACCACATCAAACCCAAACAAGGACGACGTTAAGGCACGCTACATGCTGCCCAGCTGCCGTGCACACCTGCAGACACGGGAACAGCACCAGCCGCGAGGCACGCCTGCCAACTACCGGTGCCCTGCCCGACCAGGCGCCGCGTCCGAGCGTGCCGTGCCCGCACCTAGCAACCCTACCGAGTCCCCGACACCCCCCGCCCGCCCCGCGCCGCCTGCTCCCGGCTGCCCGCCCACACCCCCTAGCTCCACTTCTGGCAGCGGCGCCGCGCCGTACGGCCTCCCGTACACAAACCCGTAATGCGCCCCGCCGCCGCCGCTGCCTCCAAACTCCAGCCCATCAATATCGCCACCGCCTCCTCCACCTGCCCCTACGCCAGCGGCCGTGTGGGAGCCAGCGCGGTGGTGCGGGGGCCCGCCGAAGGTGTGTGCGACGTCGGTGGAGGGCCGGTTGAGCGCCGTGCCGGAGTGCACCGAGTCGTCGTCGGCGACAGGGGAGCCGTTGGGGCTGCTGCTGGGCGGGATGCCGTGTCGCATCAGGTGCTGCTCCAGGGGCGTGCCGCTGCCGCCGTCGGAGCGGGTGCGCGCCAGCTCCGCCTCGCCCTGCGGTTTCAGGAAGCAGAGGGAAGGGGCGGGAGTGAGGAAAAGGGGAGGAGTGAGCGGAGTGTGTACGATACTGCGTGCGCAAACACTTCGACGCGAGTACGGTACTTTAACATTAGTAAAGATGAAAATGATTGGCGCAATATCAGGAATAAAAAATGCACGAAAGTCCCACAATAAATATGCAGTAGCTATATCAATGGCGATACACGCGGCCAGCCGTCGAGTACGGCAAAACCCGCGTGCCAACTTCCCCAGCCGCCAGCTGGCCAGCCCCACATGGCTTCGCGCGCGTCTGACCCTCCAACGCACACGCGTTCAGATAAATACAACTAGCATACGGTAGTTAGCGTTGGCACAATTTTTCTGGCGTAAAATAAATACTAAGAAACAATTCACGAGCAAGTGCTTTGACCGACACGCGCGCCCACCCCAGCCACGGACAGCGGCTTCTGCTCGCAGCTTGCCTTCGGCCCCTTGATCGCGATTGTAGTGACTTCTTGCACACACGTAGCGCTATAATGAGAAGTTAAACTGCTCCTGACAATATTGCCAGGGGCGCTAGAACTTTGCTTCCTGTTTCTGTTGGCGCCGAGAAACCCCTTTGCTTGGACCGAGCCTTTGGCAAAGCAGCACATGCAGTTGGTGCATCGCCCAGCATCACCGGTATCATACTCACCATAGGCTTGTCCAATACATATAGGCAGTACTTGCAGCCTGCTATCTGCGTGTCCGAGCATACGCCAGCGAGACAGTCTCACGTGTAGCGCACGTGCAAGTTTACCGCCTCCCTTGCCATCACTCGCTTCCCTCCCAGGGTCGGGGCAAGATCCGCGCCGCCCGTTGAGCAAGCGCGCAAGCTACCATCGCCCATTCGACATCCTGCACCGTCCAGGAGCACGGAAATGCCGCCATCCCCAAATGTCCGGCTCCCGACATCCCACACCAGCAAGCCATCCCACCTCATCCCACCTCTACCAATCCACACCATCTCACACATCAGACCGCGCTCCTCACACACGACCGCCTCCTCCCCCGCCACCCGGCGTACCACTGCCTCCACCGCTGCCACCGCCGCTGCCGCCGCTCGTGAAGCCGCCGCCGCCGCTGCCGCCCGCCAAGCCGCCGCTGCCACTGGGGCCGCGCGTGCCACGGCGTGCCGCCGCGCGCCTGTGTGCGCCCGCCTTGCCGCTGCCCTCTCGGCTGCTGCCGCCGCCGCTGCCGCCTCCCCCTCCCGTTGCCACCCCCGGGCCAATCTGGATGCCCAACGCCTCTAGCTGTGACCGGATGTCCGAAGCGTCAAATCCTCCCGCCTCCGGGACAGTTCTCAACGCGCCGCCAGCACCAGCAACACCAGCACCAACGCCCGCTTGAAAACCAGCACCACCACCACCACCACCGCCAGCATTACCAGCTCCTCCGGGCAGCCACTCCACGCCACGGCGCCTCAGATCCGCATCAAAGCCCACGCCCGCGCCGCCCCACACCACGCCCTCGCCCCCGCGCCGACCCGCGCCCGCCTCACGCGACCGCCCGTACCCCCCAACCTTTGCCCCGCCACCGCCCGCCATCCAGCTTGCACCGCCGTTCCCATCCCACACTCCACCACCACCGCCAAAAACACCAACACCAACGCCCGTTGCGTCCACGCCCTCGCCCAGCGCCGGACCCACCTGCGAGCGGTGCATGCCGTACGTGAGGTAGACGGTGGTGCCCAGCACAAACCACACAATCCACCGCACGTAGGCGGGCCAGCCCAGGCTGCCGATCAGGTGCAGCGTGGCCAGCATGCCGGCACTGGGCAGCCAGGGCGACAGCGGGCAGCGGAACACCTGCGGCGGAGGGGAGCGGGGTTGCATGCATTAAGTTTACGCAGTGAAGTCGTAGCCAGGTACAAAGGTACAGGAGCGCGGTTACATGCATCCATGATCATTTAAGACGTGGAGGCGGAGCCAGGAATAGTAGAAGGGGGGTGTTCTAGATACCAGCCCAAACTGGACCGAACTCAGTGCGAAAGAGGGGGTTTGAAGGGGGGCCAGGCTGGGGTGGCCAGGAGAGGGAGGGGGAAGGGCGGCTGCAAGGTCCGTGGTGGAGCAGTAGAGAGTGGGCGGGTGCGGCGGGTGCGGTGGGTAGGGTGGGTGGGATGCGCGCGTGCGGAATGGGGGTTGGGATACAGCAAGAGGGGGTTGGGAGGACAGACGGAAGTGAGCGGTGGGTGCACAGCCCCGGCGCCCGGCCCCTGGCCCCCGGCCCCGGCGTTGCCTCACCTGGGGGACGTACTTCACAGGCAGCCTGTAGAAGGACAGCGTTATGGCGAACCACACGACTGCGCGGGCGGGCGGCAGGAGGGGGAGTCGTGGTTCAGGGTACATTAAGCACACTGGAAACCAGCGCCATGGCCCGCATAACTTCCACCATACCTAAGCACTCACCCACACGTGCCCGTGCCCTCTTCCAACAAACGGCTCCATACCCTCGGCACTCGTCCATGCGCAGCAACCATCCCCACCCCTTGGTTGGGCGACGAATCCTTTGCTACTGGGACCTACTGGGCTCGGGCACATAACCCCTACAGCCCTCGCACCCGGTCCACCCCCTCCCTGCTGCTGCAGCTTACAGTCCACCCCACGCCGTACCTCTAGGCCCCATACCCTTCCCTCCTCGCACCCGCCCCCACTTTCTTCCCCACCCCCCCCCCCCCCACCCACCCACCCAGGAATATCGCGGGCACCCATGCGGGCGCCGCCTCGGTGAAGGACACGGAGAAGCACACCGCCGCCGCCACCACGCCGCCCAGCCGCCCCAGCACCGGCCGCAGCGGCTCGCCGCTGCCGTGCACGTAGTAGCGCCGGAACAGCACCCCCGCGCACACCGAGCAGAACACCACCAGCGTGCCTGCGGGCGCATGGATGTGTGTGTGTGTGTGTTTGTGTGTGTGTGGTTGTGTGGTTGTGTGGGTGCATGTGCATGTGTGTGTGTGTGTGTGTGTGTGTGTGTGTGTGTGTGTGTGTGTGTGTGTGCGCGTGAATGGGATGGGGTTGCCATTCGTTTAAACCAGTGTGAGCGGGTGGTAAAAGCCACAGCGTGTGTGTTACAGCCCCCACTCCCGACCAACCCCGTGTTCCCTGCGTCCCCCACTCCTCACCACCTCTCCCCCGGGCCCGCATCAAGAACCACTCTCGCCCCCTTTTAGCTTGGTTTGGTTTAGTTTGGGCTGGAATTTACAACCCCTTTCACCCACCCCCACACCCCACGCACCGATGGACACCAGCTCCGCCAGCAGCTCTATCTCTATGAACAGCGCCAGGAAGCCGGCCGTGAACATGGTGACGTAGGTGGCGTTGACGGGCGTGCCGCGGGTGGGGTGGACCTTGGCCTGGGGGGCGGGGGGGATTGGGGGTTGGGGGATGGGGGGTTACATTCATGATTCTTTAAGAAGTGAAGGACGTGGGGGGAGAGGAAGGCGGGCGTGGGCGGGGTGGGAGGCGGAGGTTCTATGGCGCGGTTAGACGAGGGCGGTGTTGCGGGAGCGGGGTGAGCAGGCTTGGGGACGGGTCCGTTGCGGTTCGTGTCGAGTCCCCGATGAAGGGCGGTGCTGGATGATGTGGGTTGGCGGCTCAGCCCAAGCTCCCGCATCCCCACCAGTACCACCTCGCTCTTTTGCAGTGGGTTCGGTATAGTGTGGGCTGATATGTACAACCGCCCCCACCACCCCACGCCCCCACGCCCACCCCCGCATCCCCACCACCCCCGCCCCCGGCGCCGCCCCTCACCAGCCACGCGGGCGCCAGCGACTGGCGGCCCAGTGTGACGTAGATGCGCGCCTGGCCCAACAGGCTGCCCAGCAGACTAGACGGGGAGGGGAGGGAAGAAGGGGGATTGCAAGGATTGGTACAGAGGGGAGGGGGGAGTGGAGCGGCGGGAGTAAGCAGTTTGGAGTAACGTGCAGTTCAGGGAATGGATGTGACTGAACACGTCCAGGCTTCCCAGCTTCTGTACCCAGCCCCCAGCCCCGTCCTCCCAGCAGCTCCCCGCCTGTTTCCACACATCGCAACAGCGTACACAATTGCCCCCGCTAACACACAGGTCTCTTTGCCATTTCGTTGTCCAACACACACACCGCACACACACCTGGTGACGATGCCTGTGAGCGCCCCTGCCGCCACAATGCGCTGCGCCCAGCCCAGGCCCACGTGGTCGAATGCCACCGCGAAGGGCGCGTTGAGGTCGATCACGGTGTAACTGGGGGAACGAGCGGGCGGGGGGTTTGTTAGATACCAGCTCAAACTGAACCGAACCCAATGCAACAGAGCGAAGGGGGGTACATTCACGAGCATTAAGTACGTACAGTAGTATAGCAGACGCGGGGGGTTTGCAAGGATTGGTACAGAGAAGTGTTGCGAAGCAGGCAGCAGGCAGCGGTGGGGGGGGGATGATGGCGTACCTCGACCCGGGTTTGCCGGCACGCGGGACGCATAAAGCACTGCAGTGTACCCGCCCTGCGTCCCCCTGTCGTCCCTCCAAGGCTCTCCAAGCCCCCCCTCTTTCTCTCCCCCCGCCGCTGCCCCCCCGTTTGGTTTGGGCCACTGCATACAAAAAAACCCCTCCGCCCTCCCCTGCTTGCCCCTCACCTCTGCATGCCGGTGATGGCCAGGCACATGAGCACGTAGAGGCAGGTGCAGATGGCCAGGCTGCCCACGATGCCGATGGGCAGGTCGCGGCCGGGGTTCTTCACCTCCTCCGCCGCCGTGGCCACCGTGTCAAACCCGATGAAGGAGAAGAACACCACCGAGGCGCCTGCAGGAGGGCGCGGGGTGGGGGGATGAAAGGTGGAGTTACATTCATGGGGACGTGGGGCTGGCAGTGAGTGTGGGGCCGAGTGGGTTTGGTGGGTTCTTAAGGAGGCAAGGAGGCAGCGAGGGGAAAGTGCGGCGCGTAGTTTGCGCCTCCCTTCCCACGCCCGCCCACCCACCCACCCACCCGCCCAGAGCCATCCCAGCGCACGCACGCACCCGTGAAGATGCCGCGCGCGCCAAAGGGCGCGAAGGGGTGGTAGTTCTCCGCCTCAACGTGCGGGAAGCCGGCGGCCAGCACGAAGATGATGAGCGCCACGTTGAGGCCGGTGACCAGGTTGTTGAAGAGCGAGGAGTCGGCTGTGGAGCGCATGAGGATGAAGGACATGCCGATCACGGACGCCAGCGCCGGCAGGTCCAGCGTGAACACCGAGGCCTGCAGCCTCAGGTAGCTCACGTCGATGCCTGCGCGGGGGTGGAGGGAGAGGGAGAGGGAGGGGGAGGGGGACAGGGAGAGCGAGACGGGGGAGGGATGGGTTGGGGATGTGTGTGCGAGATGGGGAGAAAGTCACCGTGCACGAGAAGGAGCGTGGCACAAGCACTGCCAGCCACAGGTAAGCTAACACACATCGGCCCCTGCCTGGCCCCGACCGCTCCCCGGCCCGTTCACCACGCACACCAGCGCCACCACAGCCACGACTAGCGCAGCTGTGTTCTGGCCACCACGGCCACACGCCTGCCTGTCTCCTTCCCCATCACCTCCCTGCGACCCCACCCCCCAGCACCGCCCGCTTCCTCTCCTCCAGCTTCCTCTCCGCTCCTCCCTCTCATCTCCCCCCAGCAATGCTTTATTATGGGATTGGTTCAGAGTTAACCTCCCAGCACCCCCGCACCAATGAGCGCCGCGGTGTAGGCGGTGAAGCCCTTGGCCACCGCCGCCGCCGACAGCGTATACTCCAGTACCAGGTCGCAGGCAGTCACCCTGAGGGGGCGGGGGCGGGGGTGCAAGGATTGGTACAGAGGGGGGGAGGGAGGAGGGAAGCGGAGGGTGTGGGAGTTTGGGTATGTAGCACATACACGCACACCGCCTTCCGCCCACAAGCAGCACAACGCTCGCCCCCCCTTTCACCTCCCCAGTTCCCCCATGCACCCATCATTGCGTCATTGCGGTCGCCTAGTAAGAGGTTCGAGCGCGCCGTGAGGAACTATCCCTCCTGTCCCGTTCCTGCCCACGCCCTCATCACCATGCTGCCACCAACACGCCCTCCGCGCCCTCCAGTCCCCATCCCCATCACTCCCAGCCCCGCCCTCAACCCCTCCAGCCCCCCGCCCCCTTGCCCCTGTCCTGCGTCCTCATGCTCCTGGTTTTCGATTTGAGATGCTGAACACCAACCCCCTCCCCCTTATCGCTTGCAACTAACGCCTCTGCCTGTGCTCCGCTAGTTTAGCTCAGTTTGGTTTAGTTTGGGATGGTATTCACAACCCCTTCCCTGCCTCGCAAACCCACCAGGCCGCGTACTCCCCAAAGGTCATGGACACGTAGTTGAACGCGCCGCCCGCCACAGGTAGCTCCGCCGCGTACTCGGCGTAGCAGAAGGCGGTCAGCATGGCCGTCACAGCCGACAGAGCATACGACACCACTACACCGGGGCTGAGGTGAGGTAGGGCAGGAGGAGGAGGCAAGGAGGTGGGAGGCATATCAGTTATGTGCCCGAGCGCAAACCAGCAGGTGGCTAGATGAACTCGCGGAACGGCCGGTGCGGCGTGCGCAAGTGGGTTGGCGTTTGCAGGCGCAGGCGACTCGTGCGAGTGAGGGCTGTGATGCTAACGCATCGTAATGCTGTGGCGGCATGTTGGGGATGTGGGGACGCGGCACGGCAGTAGTGCCGTACAGTGTTGACACGGCGGGTCAGGCCGCCAGGCCACCCCGTTCACGTGCCTGCCCTGGTGCAATCGGCTATCCACGCCCCGCCATTTCCGTTCCTATGGCCTCCCCGACCCCATCCCCATCTCCACAAAACACACCGTGTCGCCCCCGTTTCCCCCCCTTCCAGGAGCCGCCACTCACCCCGCGTATTTCCTGGCTGCCACGCCCGTCAGTACGAACACGCCCGCCCCAATGATGCAGCCGATGCCCAGCATCACCAGGCTGAACGGCCCCAGCACCTTGTGCATCTCAAACCCGCTGGCCGTCTTGTCCTTCTGCTCCTCCATGGACCTGAGATTGTCAAACGGCATGGTAAAGGAGAGAGGGGTGTTGCGCGGGTGGCGTGGGGAGCGTGGAGGCAGGGCGCGCGGTTGTGTCCCTGCCGGTCCAGTGAGTGCAACAACTACGATTTTCACTCTTGCTCTCCAAGCCGCTGCACGTGGTGCATGACATGCTAAGCGCAAGGCGGTGCGCTGGTTCCAGCAAAGCAGGCCAGCGCAGAGCCTGCACTCCCCGCTGTGCTCATGCTCGAGGCGCACCTGACCACGAAGGCCTTCGACCTGAACTTTGCATATGTGGACTTCAGTTTGCTCTTTGCCCGCTCTATTCTCCCAGTCGGCGCCATCGCGCCCTTGCTGTTTGGCGCTTTCGCGTCAAGTGATTCAATGATGCTCCTCTCCGTGTGTGCTGACTCAGGAGCGATGTTATGGCTACTTGTGTCAGGATCACGCAGCAATATACACGATGTCAAGGGCTCGTTCTACAGTGGTCGGGCAAGGAAGCTAGGGCCAACCTCCAGTTGGACATGAAGCTTTGTGTTTGACGCTTTGCTTATTTATACAAGCGGAGCAGCAGCTACAAAGTATGAGTTCATCAGCAAGAAACCTGTCCAGGGTAGAGACAGACAGTCCATGCAATCAGTCGGTGTCTAAATCCATGCGCTAACACATCGTGTTACACCAATTGTTTGCATGTTGATCTGCTCTTAGCTGATATCATATAAGCCAGTCTTACAGAAACCCTGCACGCGAGTTGCAATTTTTAGACAACTTTTCTGCACGCCCCTACAAAATGGCCGACGACGACCGTGATGAGGAGGAGCAGCCGCAGGAGGACCTGAAGGACCGGCAAGGGCGTGAGGCTGCGGCGGCTATGAAGAGCATGGACCAGGAGGCAAGCGGCTCGCCCGCATTCGGTGCTTGATAACGTTTGGAGC
The DNA here is from genome assembly GCF_000002595.2 of Chlamydomonas reinhardtii. Taxonomy (NCBI): domain Eukaryota; kingdom Viridiplantae; phylum Chlorophyta; class Chlorophyceae; order Chlamydomonadales; family Chlamydomonadaceae; genus Chlamydomonas; species Chlamydomonas reinhardtii. Next base: position 5,743,259 of record NC_057004.1, on the reverse strand, counting down.
AGCAGTGGCTTATATTCCAGATCTAGCCGGTAACTGCACAGTGGCGCTGGTCTGGAATTCGATCGAACGGCATGCCTGACTACCCGCTGCAGGGGCCAGAGAAGGAGCAAAAGATTGATGCCAGCAAGGTGCAACAGGTAGGGCGGCAGATGCGGGTCTGGCAGGGGTGAGGGACGGAGGGCGGGCCGGGCGCGGGGGACAAAAGGGGGGAAGTGGGAGCTGGGGGGCAAACCGTGGTGGCACACGGCACGCACAGGCCGGTGTGGGTGCGGGCGCACGGGCTGGTTGCCCAAGTTTTGCCTTCTACAGCGTAGCGGCGTGAGAATGCAAGATTGGAATCCGCAGGGAGTCATGTGAAACGTCAAGGTTATGAGTGCTGCACGCAGTCGTACGGCTCACACCCACTTGCCGCGATGACTTGCCGCTCATTCTTTAATCACACAGGCGATGCAGACGCTATTCGCGGCACAGAAGGCCAGCAAGGACGCCGAGCGCGCTCGGTGAGCCAACTGGGTGACCTAGGTGACCTGGCCCTTGGGTCCCGGTCCCGGCGGCTTGCATGCGTCTCAGCGGGAGCTGGACACGGGAAGCTAGGGATGGGTTCGGGCAGTGCAGCCCAAGCCCAGGCTGGGCACGGGGCGCCGCGACTTGCGGGCGGGTCGGCCGCGGTATGCATGGGGCTGAGGCAACGACTTGGGCCGGGGGTGCACGGCTACTCGGGCCACACCAGGGCCAGGGCGCAGCGCGCATGCTGAGGGGTGGAGCGGTCGGGTCCGCGAGCAGCCGCGGACAGGGTCGGGGCGATGTCAGGGCTCAGTAACACGGAAGGATGGGGAGGCCATCAAGATGCGCAAGTGGCTTGGTGGGCGGGGCGGGGCGGGACGGGCATCCACCGTGCCTTCCACGCTGCCACTCATGGGCCCAGGTCAAATGGGTGGCAGTCGCGCGGGGTCGATGTGTCTCAAAGGCTCATACCCAATGCCGCACTTTCGCCGCATGCTGCCACTGTCGCCATACCCTCCCCTGCCGTGCTCGCCCCTTCGTGTCTCTGATTTCTACTGGGAATGGTTCACACTCGCACCTTCCCCACTCCCCCACCCCACGCACCACCACTCCCCTCAACGCCCCCTGCAGTGAGAAGGAGCTGGCCGCGGTCAAGGTGGCCAAGGAGGACATCGACGTGCTGGCGGCCGAGTGCGAGTGCAAGGACCGCAAGGCGGCGGAGCGGGCGCTGCGGCTGGCGGGCGGCGACCTGCGCCGGGCGCTGCAGGCCTACCTGGAGGCGGGCGGCGTGCTGGCGGCGTGAGGGGCAGCAGGGTGTGTGAGGGGGGAACAGGGCTGAGGTGGAGCAGGGTGCGTGAAGGAGCAGAAGGCGGGCAGGAGAGATGCGGTGGCTTGCAGAAGCGTGTGTTTCGTGCGTGTTGGTGGGGTGGGTGGGTGAATGCGCGGGGGGCGTCGTTGGGAAGGGAAAGAGGTTGAGCGAGGAGGATGTCGACGCAGAGACGGGGCCCTTCACCACGCGCGGGCGCGGACTGCTGCAGGGGCCCCTGGACTGCTGCTGCTGGGAGCAGGAGTCTTGTGTGAGCTAGCGTGTAAGCGAAGACGGTCGGGAGCCCTCTGCGGCGTGTGCAGGCAGGAATAACTGGAAGTGTGACAGGCGTAAGGAATTCCGGGTTGGCGCCAGACTAGCGTGGCTTGCGGTTGCTTACTGGTAGAACCGCAGCCCAGCAGCTGGAATGTTTGTGCCATTGTGAGGCGGAATGCCGTGGTGGCAGCAGGAATGCAGGATGTTAGGAGCTCTTAGTACCGTGTGGGAATGCCCAAGTGTGCTCTGCTTTGATACCTACTAGGCCCCCATGCTTGCCTAGTCCTGCAGCTGAGCCTGTCAAGCTGCACACTCTACGTACACGTTTACAATACAACCAAATGTATATGCCCGGGTGCATGCACCGTGGTGATACTTTGATAAGCGACACTGCGACATCGTTGTTACCCGCGCCGCCACCCAAGCCTGGCTGTGGTAGCACGCCACAAATGCAGCTGTCCGAACAGCAACAGGCCTTGAAGCATCTGAAGTAGGTGAGCTACCCTCGTCCTTATCCAGCTGCTACGCTCGCTGTAAGTCTCTTGCTAGCTCGTCCCAGTGATTTTGCACGCGTCGTATTCAACTGGTCTACACTGTCATTCACGAACGTCACTGATCGTACATAGAGAGCTACCGTACCGAGTGAATCCCAATCAAGGTAGGATCAGCTCAAGAAACACATGGACCCGCAGGCACGCAGCACGCCCTGGAAACAGCCCAAACGTCAGGGAGTCCAGAGACATAGTCTGTCACAGTCAAAAGAAGTGAAAATGCCCATAGGCCATCACATTGACTAGATACACGTGCACGGGGTATGCCTAACCTGCCCTGGCCCCTAAACCATGTATCGACGTTGGATCACAGCAAAAGATCACAATCCAAAATCTTTGCCGGACCACCAGCTTAATTCCGAAGCGCTCGCGGCTCGCCGTACCCAGCCCAGCAAACCCAATACACCGTAGAAGCGAACATGACGACAACACCGACACGCAGCAGAAGCAGTGTGCTGTCAGTGCGCGCAACAGCACCTAACGCACCGGCCGCGGCTGCAGCCCCAGCTGCCGGCACAGGGCGTTGCAGGTGTGTGTGGCAAAGAAGTTGTTGATGCCGGCCTGGCCCTTGTCTGTGGCGCCGTTGCGGTGGCCGCCCGAGGCGTGGTGGACGACCGGGTCAGTCAGCGTGAAGCCGTCTGTGGAGTTCCACACACCCTGTGGCACGCACATACAAGCGAGGGCAGGGCAGGCGTGCACGCAACTGAGCATGCAAGGCTTCATTGCAGTGAGCCCCAGCCCAACCGCCTCCCCTAGGCCACACCAGACCACCTGATCCCCGCAAAGACCACCTAATCATTGCTTGCCGCCGGCGCACCTGCAGGTCGCACACCAGCTTCCTCCCCGCGGTGCAGTCCCACGTGAAGTGCGAAAACGCCTGCGGCACGTCCTCAGTACGGGCCGCACCACCGCCGCCCGCGGCATTGTTTGTGGCCTCCCGCCCCTTCTCGTCCTCCTCCTCGTCCTCCTCGTCCTCCACAATCGCGCCCAGCTGGTTGTTGTTGCGGCTGTGCGCGCCGGCGGCACCCGTGCGCCCCGCCGCCACACCGCCTGCGTTGTTGTTCCTGCCGACACACAGGCATACACACAGATTCCTTCAGATTGCCTCTCTTTGATGAATCGTACCGCAGCATGTCGCCGAGCAAGGCGTTGAAAGCAACGTTGCTATCGCCATGCGACGACAAGTGCAGCTACAGTTCGCAGACCTTGCACGAAGGCACCGCCTCATCAGTCGTTTCACTCACCACTTGGTGAACTTGCCCTCCAGCTCCTCCTCCACCAGGACCTCCATGACGCCGCCAGAGCCGTACGAGTAGTAGCCGTCAGCGATCTTGTACACGTAGCAGGGCAGGAAGTGCACCTGCCAGGCGGGGCCGCCCCGCAGGCGCCGGTTGAACAGCGACGCCAGCTCAGCCGCCTCGCCTGGGGCAGGCGCGTTGGAGGGAGGGGAGGGAGGGGTGGTTGTTGTGAGGACCGGGAAGAGAGGTCCGGACAGACACGCAAGGCAAGCTCCGCAGACTGTACAAGACACAATGCGCCGTATGGCAGCGCTTGCGTGTACCCGAATCAACAAACAAGCATTGTTCCGCCGCATTCCGTACCACGCACCCTGTGTGCGGCAGAACGTGCGGTGGAACTTGGGGTCGTGCACGCGCTCCTGGTGCCGGGTCTGCTTGGCCACCAGCCGCGGCCCTATGGCGTAGGCGGTGGCGCCGCCGTCCACCGACACCACCTCGGTGCACTGGAACACCACGCGCTCCGCACCCTCACTGAACAGGCGGCGGGCGTGCGCCACGCCCCACTCCACCTGCATAGCAGCATGATGCGGGCCGGACCTTCTATGCAATGCTGTGTGTTGGCAGCGTGGACATGACAACCCCTCTTCACGTGTTCAGCACAACATATTCTCTACCGACGCGTCACTAGACTGCACATGCTGACGGGAGCCCGCACAAGCAACCCAGTCCACCCACCGCCCACGCAAGGCATGTGTGCCCACGCACACCTCGGGGAACTGCTCTCGCATGATGCGCACACGGGCGGTGTCCAGGAAGGGCACCGGCACCAGGTCGCGTGTGTCGCGGTCGTACTGGCACTTGGACACGAACTTGCGGCCCACGTAGATGTCAAATATGAGGCCGTTGCTGAGCAGCTGGTGCTCCTCGTACTCCTGGTGGGGAAAGTTGGTTGCATACTGAGAATGGATGCAAACAATAACCGGTATCCTGGAAAGAACGGGGTTGCATTGGCATCTTGAGTATTGGTGCCACGCGCCCTGCACGCTTTCCCACCTGCCGCTGACCCTTTGCACGCAGGTCCGTCCGCAGCGTGAGGCCTGGGCCGGCCCCGCCCGCCTCGGTGCGCAATGTGGTGAGGCTGCTGGTGAGGGAGGTGAAGGCGGTGCGCAGGCAGTGCGCGGACAGGCCAAGCTTCTGCAGGTGCGCCCAGGGGGCAGAGGCACAGGCCGGGAGGCATTGAACAGTGGAAAGGTGGAGGCCCCGGAAACACCCTATGGACCCTTGAACCCCATGTGCACACACAACACTCCGGCGTGGGTCCTACCATCATTGTTGTGCCCTGCAACATACGTTACACACGCATGCGCACGCACCTGGAATGAGCCCCGCGGCAGCACTTGGCTCATGGCCTGCAGCACCGCAAAGTCCTCCGCCGCCGGCCCGAAGGCCACGGTGTTGACGGACACGCGGTCGCGGCCCAGCAGGTCGCCCATAGCACGGATGCGGGCCAGGCAGTCCGAGTGCGCCTGAGGCGGGTGGGTCTCACGATCAGGGCGACAAGGCGTGCATGGGGTGGAAGCCCAGACTCGCACACAACAAACGGTCGTGCATGACCAAAGCATGGTTACACATGGCTATGCCCTTGAACCGGCTAGCCAAGCCGGTGAGCCGTTGCTTCTGTCACGCACCGTGCGCTTCACCACCGCCCGGCAGCCTTTGGAACGGCACTCGATGAGCCGCGGCTTGCCCTGGGCCGTGCACCCTGCGGTCGGGTCGGCCTGCCACACGTAGTTGCCGTGGGGGCAGGCCATCTGAACATGGTCGCTGGGCGCCCCATCGCTGAGGAAGACCATGAACAGCTGCTTCGGCGCCGACGCGTCCTCGCGCATCAGCTCAAGGGCCGCATTCAGCGCCGGCAGGTAGTTGCCGTGCGAGCGCGCGTAGGACCTGCCGCAGCCCTTCAGGTACTGCAGCAACTTGGCGTCAGGCGCACGGCGGCGCAGCACCACCTCCGCCTCATCTTGCATCTGGATGAGAGAAATCTGTGTCGTGTGTACGGCATGGCGGCGCGTGTGGGCGGCGCGTTATCCTGATGGGGCGAACGCATGAGGCCACGGCTTGAGGCTGATTGTACAGGCCCCAGCCCGCCCTGTCGTCCTCGCGCAAACAAATGACTGCGTTCTACCACCCCATACCCCACACTCCCTCACCTCCATCCTGCTGCCACCCGCCACCCGCAGCTGCGGCTCCACGAGGTCACGTGCCAGGCAGTCGTACACCGCGGCCGTACGGCTGCCGTACCCGGGCACGTCGTCCTTGCGCATGGAGCCGCTGTGGTCAACCACCACAATCACGTGCGCCGTACCACAAGCACCGCCGCCGCCGCCTACGGCTGGCGGCACGTCCGGCGCGTCATTCAGTCGCCAGCTGGTGATCTCGTGTCGGCTGTGCTGGTCCGTAATGTACACCACACCCTGTTACGTTGCCAACATCGGTGCGGAACGCACAGCATAGATGGGGTCACGCGACATACCGCAGGGTGACGAAGGGCCGGTGCCAGGCCTGACTGAAGCTGCCTCCGCCTCACTGCGCCTCACCTTGTGTGTGTACCTCCAGCGGACCGAGCCGTCCCGGCCCGGGTTGGCGCGCTCCCTGCGCCCGTGCTTGACCGCCTCCTGCAGCTCCCGCCGCTCGATGCCGCGCTGCTCGCGGCGCTCACGACCGTGTGTGTGGGAGATGAGCGTCACGGCGGAGGTGTTTAGTGGCTGCTGGGAGGTGGAGGCCGGCGCCGTTGCAGTAGGGCGCCCAGCTGGAGGCGTGAAACTGGCGAGACCCGACCCGGGAGCCGACGAGCGAGCGCCCAGCTCATGATAGGACGGCTGGTACTGCTGGTATGGCCGGTGTGTACCGGCGCTGGAGACTTTTGCATAATAACTTTGCCCAACATTAGATGTGGGCGCTGGCCTGGGCGCGTAGTCGCGCAGCCAGTCATCATGGCCCGAGCCGCGGTCGCTGTCAGCAAGTCCGAAGGCCTGGAAAAGCCTTTGAATCCACCCCATGCCAATGCAATGTGCTTGTAAGTCAATGTCGGCTTGTACAGTATGCCAGAGACTCAGGCATCGCAGAGGCGCGTTGTTTGGTACGCACCCGTGATGACCCGTGAATGGCCCCAGCGTCCCCTTTTCCCGCCCGCCAAGCGCATTCTTACTCATCTGGTTGCTACTTATTTTACATTTTATTTTTAGTCTTCTCGCTGCTTATTATAGCATTTAATGGCTCCCGTCCAGTTCACGGGGACCCGACACTCGCCCAGTCGAAACCTTAATATATCCCTGGCGCTACGAGCCGTGTCGAGCCCCGCTGAACAGCCAACGGCCGCCCCGGCGGTTGGGTTCACACCTGCTGAGCGTTTGCGAATTGGAATTCCATCACCTTGCCAGTGTCACCTTGCCAGCCACCACTTTAAGCCTTACCCCGGCGTATTTATAGTGCACGCAAGCTTATTATCCATACTGCGAAGGGCCCGCGTACCCTTGCTGCCGCTACACTTTGCGCGGGCAACAGAACAGTGATTGTCGCTAACCCACGACGCCACCACCGTCACAGACGAGCATGCATGTCTTCACCCTAAAACTCAAATCCAATACACACCGTAAGTGAAAGACCCGGGCCTAAGGCTTCGGCGATGCCTGGACCGCGTGCGTGCCCAAACGTCACATACCGCACGACTGCCGCTAACCCAGCACAGCTAGTACCGACCGCCCGCCTCGTCTCACAGCACCTGCATGCCTATCGCGTCACATCCCGCGCCACGTCAGTCACGCGACGCCGCAACCACCAGCAGCCACGTGCCGGGCAACCTTATCACTAACCCCCGCAGCTGCATGCCTCGTGACGACCCCTGCCGCCACTGCTACCGGGAGATGGCATTGCTGTGCGGCCGCGTCATTTCCAGGTCCCGCTGCGCCTCGCCCCCTCCGCCGGCGCTGCCGCCACTGCTGCCGGCGTCGCCCGCCCCGCCTGTCCGGGCTGTTGCGTCGTCCTCCAGACCCGCGCCTTCCTCCATATTCCGCCGCACCAGGTTCTGCGGAGGGGCGTGCACCAGGTGAACAGAGGTTGGGGTCATGACCGTGGAAACTCAAGGCGTGTGTGTGAGTGCGTGTGTGTATGTGTGTGTGTGTGTGTGTGTGTGTGTGTGTGTGTGAGAAAAAAACAACAAAACGAAGCCCGCCCAAGTGTGTGTGTGTGTGTGTGTGTGGATGGTCAGTGTGGCCAGCAGCGCTGGGCGCGTGTGCGAGCGGTTGGTCCAGCAGTCAGGAGCTGCTTCGCGTATTTGCGATGGGGCAGCCGTGGGGAGCAGCCCCGGTGGATGGGCACGAGTCGGGGTGGCAAAGAGGAACCCCCCCCTTACATAGCAGGCCCATGTTGCTTGGCACCTTCGCAGTGCGACACAAGAAACCCACACGCGCACCTCTGATTTCAGCCGTCGCTGTAGCTCACGCTCCTCCTGCAAATTGATAAAGAGGTTGTTGCTGGCTTATGGGCGGGGATCGTCCAAGCTACGACCCAGCAGCCTCGGGGTGAAGTGTGGCAGCGACCGGACACCGGTCTTTATGTACAGGCCGCCCCGGCACTCAGCCTGCCCGAGCCAACCATAGCCCGCATCATTACAGGTGAGCAGTGCTCCCAAGTTACACAGCACCTCGGCTGGGTGAAAGCGGGCTTACCTCCGCCTTCTGTAGCTGGTACTCCGCAACTGCCCACTGGTAGGGCGAGTTGTCAAGGCCTATGAGCCACCCCGCCCACTTGTCAAAGCAAGCCCAGGCTGCGTCAAGCGCGCCAAGGGGGAGGCAAAAGCAAAAACCCTCACTCCGTCAGCGCGGTGCTAGGGCTCATGGCGCGTGAGCGCGTCTAGGGTCCCTCTCACCCAAGGAGAGAAAGCCCGGAGTTACCTGCATGTAGCCGCACTGCTATCGACCATCCAAAATTGCTCCAGGTGCGGGACTCGCTTGTCGACGCAGCTGGCGTGGAGCTGCTTGTGCTGGGACCGTCCATAGTTGCCTTAGTCTGGGAGTGTAGCAGTAACTACAAAGCACTATCTTGTAGCAGGCAGAGCGCAGAAGTCGGCTGTCAAACGAAAGGAAGCCCGGTCGCTCATGCCGCGACTCGATCATTTGGATTGCGCTTCTCTCCAAGCTTTCAGCCTATATTCATAATACTGCATGTAGATTCCTCGTCACTTGTGGCTATATCGAGCTGCCTTTTGTACCTTCGACAATACTCGGACCGCAATTTGCACACGCGCGCCTTCGCAGCGCAATTCATTCTCTACTCGAAATGTGGTCTACGTGATATATAATTGCTGGCTGCCGATATGGCGCGCGTGCTCGTCGGAGTGCCATTTCTTCTGCTTTTGCTTGGAGTGTGCTCCGCGCAAACCAACATCACTGCCAATGGCACAAAGACGAATAACACAATGACAAGCCCGGGCACAACGACTGGCACATCGGGCAGCACCACAACCAGCGGCACGTCGACTTCCGGGGTCGCCATAAACGGCCCCACCACCGGCGTGCCAGGGAACAACTCGATCTATGATTGCAAGTCAACGGAACCTCCGCTCGTCAACCTTGGGTGCGTGGTTCTCTATAGTCTATCGCAAGGGGCCGGGCGCAGGTTGTCGAGGGGCCGTGGGCAGGTTGTCGACGGGCACCTGTGAACTCGGGTCGTGCATGGCGCGCTGCCAAGCGGGTACGCATTGCCTCTCGTTCATGTATAAAAGTGTCGCGTTACACGAGGCCGCGCCATCATGGCTCCCCGCCCCAATGCACTCGCTGTGATATGGACACACAGCGTGCCAAACCCACCTTCCTGACTTCGTCCCGTGCCCTCCCCTGCCTTGCATCTGCAGCAACCTGACGAGAGGCTTCACGGTCGTGAACACGGATTTCCGCAACTGCAACGGCGGCACTGCGGTCATCCTCAGCTCCGAACTGTCATCTGGGCTGCAAGTCACGTTCATAAACTGCCGCTTTTACAACCTGGTCAACCCGGTCGTGCCACCGGACACAGAGTATGAAAAGATGATGGGCGGCGCGCTGCGCGTGCTGGGCTCAGTGGAGCTGCGGCTCGTGAACTGCAGCTTCTACAACAACCAGGCCGTGTGGGCGGCAGCGATCTACGCACGGGTACGTGCTGGTGTGTCAGCTCTGTTGAGGCGCCCTGCTGGGCCTGCAGAGGCGCGAGGCACGGACTGGGCTCTTTAGATCCTTTCCGCAATTCAAAACATGGCATGGGATGGGCGATGGTGGTGATGGGGACCTGGAGGACCGGGGGTTTCTGGCTTGACGCCTCCCCCTTCTTCGCACCCACTTCTGTTTCCCGCTCCCTCCCTCCTCTGCTCTCCAGACCGGCAACCCCGGCCCCAGCGGCTCGCTGACGCTGCAAAGCACCACTTTCTACAACAATAAGGGGCAGGGCGCGGTGCTGGTGGACGACGGCGCCGTGGGCAGCTGGTCCGACGTGGTGTTCCGGGAGAACTTCGGCGGCTCGGCGCTGCACGTGCGCGCAATGCGAGTGTCGGGCAGCACGGCCGCGGGCATCACCAATGTGGGTGCGGGCGAGGATGGGCGGAGCGGTGGTTTGGGGGCAAATGGGTGACGTGGGAGGTGGAGGCGGCGGGGGTGATGTGAACGGTGCGGGCGGTGTGGGTGACGTGGGCGTGGGGGCTTGGTAGGAAGTGAATGGGCGCATGGGAGTATGAAATGGAGTCGGCGGGGGTGTTACAAGAGCACACCGAAGGATACACGCAAAGACTCTCCATGCGAGGCAGCAACGTGACGGCATGCGGTGGTTACCTGGCGTGCGTGTGCGTACGTGTGTGTGTGTGTGTGTGTGTGTATATGTGTGTGCCAGTAAGGCGTTCTACCGGCGTGGGCCCGGTCTCTGGTTGCCTATAGAGCTGAACGGGATGGGATGGGACGGAGTTTGTCGGTGGCCCGCGCCCTGTGCTTGACGCTCCATGCGCACCACATTGCCCTGCAGACGACCTTCGTAAACAACACTGCCACTGACGGCAACACGTTCGGCTCCGAGTCGGACCTGGGTCGCTGCGGCGCAGGCATGTACGTGGAGAGCGTAGCCTCCGCGCTCACCTTTGACAACCTCAACTTCACCAGCAACACCGTGAGTCCCGGAACGCTAGGGGGGAAGGGGCCGGGACCGCATTTGCAGGTGCAGGCGGGCCAAATGTCCGGCTCTATGGCTGGTCACCGGGCGTATGGTAGGTCCGATCTCCGTGCTCCAGTGTAGAAAGGGTGTACTGTTAGCAGCATCAATCCTACCGCGTACGGTAAGCGTCACACCAAATCCGTGCATGTGACCCCCCATCCGACCGCTTGCCTTCCTGCCCGCCGCCCGCCCGCCCGCCCGCCCGCCCGCCTTCATTGCCCTTTACTTCTGCAGGCGCTCAAGTGCGGCGGCGCCATTGCGGTGACCAACGTGGACGACCTGGTCCTTGTCAACAGCGTCTTCAGCAGCAACAGAGCCAACGTGACCGGCGGGGCCATCTGGGCGGAGAGCTCAACCGTCACCGCGAATGTTGTCACGTTCACAGGCAACTCGGCGCAGCAGGTGCGTGCGGTGTTCGCTGGCGATGCACATGTGATGATAGCTGGGGCTGTGGGCCTGTGGGGTGTGCCATTGGGCGTCGTGATCGGCAGCCGGGTACGCTACATACCACATCACATTGCCTAACATGGCGTGGGCGGCCCAGAGCGCACAGGTTTTACTTTGGTCCATCTCGGCCCACCCCCACACCTGCCGTGCCATGACGCGCTGTGCTTTGCGCATCTCAATGCGCCTGTACATGGTGCGTGCGTTCCTAAGCATAAGAGGGTCGATACGTATGTACACGTGGGCGGCGCACAGGGCGGCGCCGTCACCGGGGGCATCTCCACTGTGCTGCGGGTGAACCAGGCCGTGCTCCGGGAGAACAGCGCCGACCGCTTCGGCGGCGCCATCAGGTGTGTTCGAGCGCACCAAGGAGCGTAAGGCATGTGTTTGTTTGGTGTGCACGCATCTCTTCTGCGCTCTAACCCTCAGGGGCCACCCTGCCCGCCCATCAAGCCAGAGTCCGCTTCCCCAAGCGGACCCATCCTTGCAATCCCCCAAGCCACACACTCCTACTCTTGACCCCTCCCTCCCCTGTCTCCCCTGTCTCCCCACTCCCTACCGCCCCTCCTTCTGACCACAGCGCCTACAGCGGCGCCTCGCTGTACGTGGACACCAGCCGCTTCATCCGCAACAGCGCGCAGTACGCGGGCGCGGTGGAGTGCTGGTCGTGTCCCAAGGTCGTCATCAACAGGTGCGCGCAGGGGAGAGAGGGGCGGGCAGAGGTGTGTGTGCCTCGCTCTGCGTCCGTTCGTTGCCTCCCTCCTCTTCCCGTGTGTCCGTTCGCCCGGTCTGGGGATCTGGATTGCTGCGGTAGAGGGGCAGGGCAACCTAGTGGCCTGTGCACTCACCTTCACACCCTCCTTGATTCTCACCGTCGCGCCCTCCCAGCCTCCGTGCACTGCCCTGGCCAACATCGGCCTGCCGCGTGTGTCATTCCTGCCCCCCCCCCCGCAGCTGCACCTTCCAGTCCAACTCCGCCCGCCAGTCCGCCGGCGCGCTGTCGCTGTACGGCGCCACCTCAGCCCTGACCCTGGCCGCCAACACCTTCGTCAACAACACCGCCGCCACCCGGGCGTCCGTCACCACCAAGGTAGGGGCGGGTGGGGGCGGTGGAGAGCAGGGGTAAGGGGGGCGTCTTGACGGGTGGATGTGGTAGAAGTTTGATCGTGCGGAGTGGCTCGAAACATCGTTGGGACAGACCAGCGAGCATTCCTAGCCCATTCTGGAGTTATGCCGTGCCTGCCTGACGGCCCCGCCGCTGCTCCCGTGCAACTGCTACTGCCCCTCCTCGCAGCACTGCTTCCGCGACGGCAACGGCCAGGGCGGCGCGCTTTGCGTGTCGCTGCAGGTGTGTATGTGTATTCGCCTGTGTTTATACACAAGGAAAGCAGGCTGCGTGTGTGCCTGCCGCTGAGTGCCCGTCTCAACAAATGCCAGGCGCGCAAAGCTCCATGCATGTACGTACCGTATGCGCATGCCGGTGAACCACGGACCGGCGCCCCGCCGCCGCCGCCTCCCACCCCGCCCGCAGGCCAACGTGGACCTGGTGAACAACACCTTTGTCAACAACCGGGCCACTTCCGGCGGCGCGGTGAGTCAGAGGCCACAGCAGCCACGTGCGCGAGCGACTGGCCAGCCACAATGGCCGCAGCCGCCTCTCGCAACTGGCAATCACATCTTCCTGTGCTTTGACGGGCCTGTGCGGAGGCGCTTGCTCTCGGCCCCTCCCGATGGCCCTGCCTGTTTAGGGTCTTCGGTCTGGGTTACCATGGGAATCGGAAACGGCTGACCCCCTCACCGCCCCCATCCCACCCCACACTGATCTGCCCTTGCCGCGCAACCCACCCCGCCCCACCCTGTGCACACCGTAGATCTACGCCTCCCGGCAGTGTGAAGTGCTGGTGGACGACGACACGTGCCAGAGCTCCTCCGTACGGCTGTTCGCCTCCAACGACTTCGCAACCAACCGAGCGGTTGGCGGCGGCGGCGCCGCCGTCTATGCCGTTGACATTGACACGCTGTCCCTTGCATGCCCGGGCTCAACCGCCGCCAACTTGACGGTAGGCGGCGACATCCCTGAAACGTACGACAACACCGGCTGCGCGGGCTGGTCGGGCAACAACACGGTTGAGCAGGGCGGTTACGGAGCTGCGATGGCGACGGGGTTTGCGGGGCTGCGGACTGGAGACACCACCAACACAACCGCGCTGCAGCAGTTCACAAGCAACGACCTGCTGCCGGTCACCTTTGAGATGTACGACGCCTTCAGCGCCACAATCCGGAGCGGCAGCTACGACGCCAACGGCACAACCGTCACGGTGCGGCGGCCGCTGTGGGGTGGCGGCACGAGATGGCGGGGCTGATGTAGTGCTGGCTCGGGTGAAGAGTGGGGTGGGCCAGCCGGTAGGAAGGAGGCCTGGGGCAGGGTGGTGGTGGTGGGGTGCAGCAGCCGTCGTTACGTCGTAACACATTTTCTGTACCACCCGGACTTCGCGCAAGCTCCAACACCCCACCCCGGGTGCTGTCTACGTCGCTACTCTTCTCTCATTCTCTGTACCAATCCTTGCAACCCCGCCCCGCCTCCACCCCCTTGCCTCCTCCAACACCCCACTCCGCCCCGCCGCGGCCCCGCCTCCCATCGCCCCTCAGGTGGTTGTCAACAACGCCAGCGACGCCTTGAGCGGCACCAGCACCAACACCACGGCCCTGGGCCTGGCGTCCTTCTCCGCGCTGCGCCTGCGCGCCGCGCCCGGCCCCTACAACCTGACCGCCACGGGTCTGCCCAGCAGCGCCACCGACGCCAGCGACTATGAGCCGGCCCGGGTGGTCGTCACGGTGAGGCGGAGGCGGCGGGATGCGGGGGTTGTAGATACCAGCCCTGTGCAAAAGGGCAAGTAGGAGAGCGTGGCCTATGCCTGGGGGAAGGCGGGGTAGGCAGGGGAGGCGAGGCGTGTGAGGAGGTGGAGTGAGGGCCGACGCAAGCACTTGCACGGCTCGTTTTGCCGAGCCGTCTGCCGGCGACATGATGAAGCAAACGCGTCTGTCTTCAAAACAGGACAACGCCCGCTCTGTAGAACCCCGAAGCGCGTCGGCTGTCTCCCGTTGCACGCCACCCGTATTGTGCGGCACGCTTTACCCTGACTCGCTGCACGATCACCCGCTGGGCTCTGGTGATTCCATCCAATGCAGATCCGCGCCTGCTCCCTGGGTGAGGTGATTGACAGCGGTGGCACCGCCTGCCGCGTGTGCAAGGGCACCGTGTACTACAGCTTCCGGCCCTCCAACGCCGAGTGCGACATCTGCCCCAGCAACGCCTACTGCCTCAACGGCGTGGACACGTCGGCATCCTCCTCCGACACCACCACCAACTCCACCACCGACTCCTCGACCAGCAGTAGTAGCATCAGCAACAGCAGTAGCAGCAGCAACGATACCGCCACCACTACCAGCAGCAGCAACAGCAGCAGCAGCAACAGCAGCGGTAGCAGGCGGCGTCGCCAGCTGAGCAGCACGGACCAGAAGTACACGGGCAAGGGCAACGGCTACTTGGTGCCGATGGAGGGCTACTGGCACAGCTCGCCTTTCTCGCCGCAGGTGTGTGGGAATGAGGGGTGGGTGGGGGTAACACTGGTGCGGGAGGAACAGAGGGAGAGAGGGTTATGTGCCCGAGACCAATGAATTAGGTCCCAAGAGTCGAGGAATCGTCTGAGGGGCTCTGAAATCAGTGCTCAGGGAATTGGAGCGGAGTGTTGGAGGCCCTCGTGATGCACGCACGCAACCCTCGGCATCCGGTCCTTTCCCTTACAACCATGATTCTTCCAATGATAAGGCTGCCTCGACAGTCTGCCCGCCACTGACGCCGCCGCCACCCCGGCTGCCCCTGCAGATGAGCAAGTGCCCCACCTTCTCCGCCTGCGACTACACCGACCGCGCCGCCGCCATCGGCGCCTTCCAGACAACGCAGCTGTCGGCGCGCGACGCCAACCTGCCCGTGCCCTCCGACAGCGCCATCGCCAACATCAGCTACTACTGGTCGCTGCAGGTGTGTGTGTGTGTGTGTGTGTGTGTGTGTGTGTGTGTGTGTGTGTGTGTGTGTGTGTGTGTGTGTGTGTGTGTGTGTGTGTGTGTGTGTGTGTGGTGTTGGGGTGGGGTGGGGATGGGTTGGGTAGTTCATTCCAGCCCAAAGTAAATCATGGGTGGCATCTGGGCAGAGGTGGGGCAGCGGCGGTGATGTAGTTAGTACTGTACTGTACGGCTTTGAGCGGTCAACACGTCCTCACGACCCCATGCGCCCCGTGCCGCCTGCCCGCCGCGCCCCTTCACCCACCCGCCCCTGCAGTGCTCCGCGGGCTACATCGGCACGCTGTGCGCGCAGTGCGACACGCCAGGCTACGGCCTGCGCAGCAGCGGGCTTTGCACCAAGTGCCCCCCACAGGTGCGCCCGGCGTGTGCGGGGCTATCGGGGCGCTGTCGAGGTGCTGTATAGGTTGCCAGCAGCGCACCGTAGAAAGGAGCTGTCCTATCAATTCGTAGCGACCGAACGCCGCATCAACGTGTTTCCACAACTACACAACCATCTTGTCGCAGGGCCTGAACACGCTCTACTACTGCCTCAGCTACCTGCTCACCATTGGGCTGCTGGTGTGGACCATCCGCTCCACACTCACCCGCTCGCTGGGCGAAGCGCGCGCCGCCCTCAAGGTGCAGCGCCGCACTCGCAGCCTGCGCCGCCAGGCCAGCGCGGACGCGGAGGACCTACACCATGACGGGGGCGATGATGGCGAGGGGGCAGAGGAGGGCGAGGAGGAGGAGGTCCGTGCGGGCGGGCGGCCGGTGGCGGAGGGCGGCGTCTGCAGTACGCGTTCAGGGGGCGGCAGCGGGCACAGCAGCAGGCGCAGCGGGCACAACAGCAGTCGCGGCGGGCAGGGCGTGCTGGAGCGCGCAGCGGCGCAGGCGGCGGCGCAGCTCGAGTCGGGGGCGGCGCGGGGCGAGGATGACGGCGGCAGCGGCGGGGACGACGGCCGGCGGGACGACGACGTGCGCGGCGTGCCCAAGCGAGAGGGCTCGGTGGCGGGGATGCTGCCGCCGGCGGCGCTGCCGGGCCGGTCGCGTGTGCCGCGCTCCGTGCGCGCGCGGGAAAGCCGGCTGGGCGGGGGCTCAGCTGCTGCGCCTGTTGGGGGTGGGGCGGTAGCTGTGGCCGGGGCGGGGGCAGGGACGGGGCCCGGCGTTCTGCCTGACAGTGGCGTGTCAGAGGACCCCACGTCAGGCTCGGACGGCGAGGGCGCGTCGGGCCATGGCGTACAGTCGCGGCACCGGCTCTCGCGCATGTCGCGCGGCGAGGGCGGCGGCGCCGCCGCCGCCGCCGCCGCCGCAGGCACATCTGGGCGCAGTGCCGGCACCGCGCCCTTTGGCGGCCCCATCGCCGAAGGCGTGGAGGCCGGCGACGGCGACGGCGCCGCGCCGCCCAGCAGCGGCAACGGTGAGCTGTGGGGGCTGCGGAAGCGCGTGCCAAAGGACAACCGCGGCGGATGGCGGCGTGTGGACACGGATGCGGTGGTGGTCAGCTCCGGCGACTGGGCCGACAGGCAGCGCGGCGACGCGGACGAGGACGATGAGGAGGATGACGAGGACTGGGAGCTGGACGAAGCCAAGGGCCGCTCAGGCGGCTCCCGCACCGCCAAGGACGCCAAGGGAGGCGGCGCTGGTGCCGGCGGCGAAGGGGCGGACGGCAAGGCCGGGACGGGGCACGCTGCTGGCGGCCTAGGGGACATGATGGGGGCGGGCGCGGACAGGATGCGCTGGGCGGCGGCGGCGCTGCGGCGGCGGCAGCGGCGGCTCAAGGCGCGGCTCAAGGCGGACGAGTCGCAGCGTGAGGAGAAGCCGCCTCACACCATTGTGCTCAAGGTGCGGTGGTGGTGGGGTCTTGGGGAGGAGGCATGGAGGCGAGGGGCTAGTGAAGGCAAGCTGGGAGGATGTGGCGGCGCCAACCATGCCCTGAGTCTCATTACTGGTACTCCCAGCGCGCCAGTGGTCGTACGGTATTCGTGCTACCTGGGTTTGCCTACCCCACTGCCTCCCACTGCCCCCCTCCCCTCTTCCCCCTCTCCCCTCCCCCCCCCCAGATCCTGGTCAACTACCTGCAGGTGACCACTGTGGCTCGGGACCTGGACCTGGAGTACCCGGCCCTGGTGGAGCGCATCTTCAACATAGGCTCGCAGGTGCGCGCGCGTGCGCTGTGCGTGGGTGCTGCGTTCACGCATGTGCGGCGTAGCTGTGCGCTTGTGCGTGCCTGTGCGTGCGCGTTTACCGTATGTGTCCGTGACTGCTTGAGTATGCTGGCATAGAATCCTGCTGTACGGTACCTCCTGCCACGCCTCCGCTGACCAGCGCCACGCCTGCCTGCCCCGCCCCCTCACACACGCAGGCCTCCTCCGCGGTGTCCACGTTCGTGTCTCTGGACTGCTCCCTGCCCGACAACGGACTGTCCAAAGCCATTCAGCGCACCCTTATAAATGTCTGCCTGCCCGGCATCTTCGTACTGCTGTCCGTGCCGGTGAGACGGGCCGGACTGACTGGGGCTGCAGGAACGGGTTGCGGGGCAAGGCGCAAGGAGGTGAGGGGGCTGGGGTATGGATGTGGTGCGGGCCGGCTGGGCGGGGTGGACCCCATGCCAGGGTAAGCAGGCAGGCATGTGTCAGCAGTCAAGCGGCTGGCATCCACTGCACTGCGTGTGCGCACTTGAGACCGCACTTGAGACGCTGCGTCAAGATGGATTGCTTGAGGAGAAGCTGCTGACAGCCAGCCCACCAAAGTACCAACCAATGATTCCGTTTCTTCGGCAAACCGCAGATGTGGATGCTGCTGTTCCTCTTCGCGGCGCGCAGCGGCCGCAAGACCGCAGCCGCGACCGACCCTGCCGCCGCCGCCGGCCCGCCGGCCGAGAGCAAGGACGGCCCACTGCTCAACGGCACCGCCCCCAGCCACTTGCCCAAGGGGCACGATAGCCACACTGACGACGGCGGCGACGACCTCGCTTCTGCGAAAGAAGCCGCGAAAGCCGAGTCTGCCGCCGCCGCCTCATCCAAGCTTGGGACGTCCACGGCGGCGGCGGTCTCTGACAAGGACGGCGGCGGCGACGGGCTGCACGGCGGCCCGGTGCGCTTCCGGCCCTACTTCGCCACACGTATGGCGGTGACTCTCATCGCCGTCATTTTCTACTTCTACCCCAGCGTCACGGACGAGATTTTATCGGTGCTGCAGTGCAAGGAGGTGGACGCCGGCACAGGCGCGTACGCCGAGTACAGCCGAGCGATGGGTGAGTGAGGCGGGGCCCGGGGCGGGGGAGCAAGCAGGGCGCGTACATGTGGGGAAGGCTTGAAACGGCGTCCACCGATGAACGGCCGCTGCGCGCCATCTCCCCTCTTATGACCTAACCTCACGCGCTATCAGGCCCTCGCGCGCCTCCACTACCATACCCATGCCTACGCCTGGCCCTACCACCCTCCTCACTCCCCTTGGCACCCACCCACACGTCCACATACAACCCCCACACCCACACCCTCCCACACACACACACACACACACACACACACACACACACACTGCCATTCACATGCCCGTGACACTTCCTCGCTGCCGCCCTATGCCCATGCTTCCACCTTTGCCTATAGGTGAGCTCGACTACGACCAGCGGGCGGGAATCCGGGAATTAGGCGTGCTGGGTAAACGTTGTGTAGCGCGCCCAGGGTGCGGAGCATGGACGCATACAGGTGCATCGCGGGGTCAGGCCGAATGGTCGCCCGTGGGGTTCCAGGCTTATCGCCACACTCACACACACACACACACACACACACACACACACACACACACACACACACACACACACACACACACACCACGCCGCAGGCATGTACTGGGAGCAGGACTACGGGCTGCGCTGCTTCCGCGACAGCCACCTGGTACTGGCGCTGGTGGTGGCCATCCCGGGCGTGGTGCTGTTCTGCGTGGGCGTGCCGGTGGCCTCCGCAGCCTTCCTGCGCCGCAACGCGCTGCGGGGGCGGCTCAACGAGCGCAAGTTCAGCGACCGATACGGGTTCCTGTACGAGGGTAGGTTGGGTGCTGAGGCGGGAGGAAGGGCTGGAAGGGAGGATGTAGCAGAGGAAGGGAAGGAAGGGAGAATGCCCGCAGGCCGGGCCAATGTCGGTTGCGGAAGGAAGGTGCAACGTAGCCGCGCGCAAAGCCTGCTGGCATGCAAGGGCTGGCTGACAGTGCCTGGGGCCGCATTCGTTCACCGTGGCAAAATAAATGCGCTCATCGGGTCACCTGCCTTCTCCTTCGCCTGCCTGTACCTCCGCGCCTGTACCTCCGCGCCTGCTGCGCCTCCCCACCTGCCTCTGCGCCTACACGCCCGCGCCTGCCGCACACAGACTACCGGCGCAGCTACTACTACTGGGAGAGCGTCATCATGCTCCGCAAGCTGTGTGCGGTGGGGCTGCTCATCCTGACCAGCAGCCAGGATGACATCATACAGGTGGGAGCGCGCGCGCGAGCGAGCGTGTGTGTGGCGCGAGAGGCATTTGGCGTCTGGCGTTGTGTTGTGAGGGGTCTATGGTGCGCTGCATGCTGAGGGCGCGGGCGGGGCCGGGGCCGGGGCCGGCGGTTTAGGGGCTGGGTTGTTTCCGCCGATCCCCAGAGGGGGATGTTAAGCGGGCCAGCGAATGCAGGCGAGGCAGAGCCGCCCGGCGAATGGGCAGCTCAAGCCGCAAGGACCTGTTGTATGCGTGGTCCCTCAGCATCATCAACAGCGCGTGACTAGCGCCCATCGCCTACTCCGCCACGCACACCACAACCTGCAACCCCACCGCCCGCTCGTGTTTGCCTCGCAGGTGCTGTCGGTGCTAGGCGTGGTGGTGGCGGCGCTGACGGCTCAGGTGATGTGCAAGCCGTACGTGTACGAGCGCTTCAACAAGCTGGAGCGCGCCAGCCTGGTCGCCACGTCGCTCATCCTCTACCTCTGCTGCTTCTTCCTGGTTACCAACCTGTCCGATACGGCACGCGAGGTGCGGCTGGTGGTGGGGCGGGAGGCGCTGGCTGGGGAATCTGTTAGGGACAGGGGCAGCGCCCTGCACCACCTCACCCCGCCAGCGGGTGTGCCTAGCGCCTGGCCTGGCGCAAACCGTGGTCGACATCCTCAGGCCACCTCAACGCACCTGGAGGAAGCACCGTGATGTGCTGTGAAGCACCGTTTGCATTCCCCACCCCCTACACTTCTCTGTACCAATCCTTGCAACCCCCTCCTCTCTTGCTCGCCTTACCCTCCACTCTCCGCAACCCGCCCAACCCCCCTCGACCCTTCTTCCGCCGCAGGTGCTGTCTGTGATCATCGCCATCATCAACGTGGGCATGCTGGTGTGGTTTGGCTACTGCCTGGCGGTGGAGGCGTGGAGGTACGCCGTGAGGGTGCTGGACGCGGACGGAGACGGCAAGGTCACCAAGGGAGAGGTGAGCACGCGGCGCGGCGCTGGCCCACCAGGAGCTGGGGGCTGCTCAGGGCTGCTGGCGGCTGGCGGGGGGCTGCTGGGGGCTGCTGGGGCGATGATACTGGCGGCTGGCGGGCTGGGGGGCTGCTGGCGATTGGGAGCTGGCGGCTGCCTGGGGTTGCAGCCGCCAGCGCGGACGACACGCCCAATCGCCGTTCCTGCCGTGGATGACCGTCGTCCACAAACCCAGTGGCACGTGGCGCGACACATGTTCCAGCAGAATACCGAAGTCTTTGCCTTCTTGTCCTGCTGCGTCTGCTGAAGCTGCTGCTGTTGCCGCTCCGCGCTGCAGGTGCGCATGTTCCTGGCGCAGACGCTGGGCGCGCCGCTGGCCAAGCTGGTCAGCTGGCTGGCGCACCCCACGGCCAAGAAGCTCACCAAAGCCCAGACCGCCAAGCGGAGCAGCGGGGCTGTAGCAGGGACAGGGGCAGAGACAGGAGCCGCAGCAGGAGCAGGGGCAGGGCCAGGAGGGGCCGCGGAGTCAGGCGCTGCAGACGGCGCTGTGGCGGGCGGCCCCGGGGTGTCTGCGCCGGCTTCGCCGCTGCGGCAGGCCCTGCTGCCGCCGTCGCACCCGCCGCACCCGCCACGTGGCGGCGGCATCCACGGCTCCGGGGCGCCAGTCAGCGAGAGCTTGGTGGCGGCGTTTGAAGCGGAGGACTGCGATGACGCTGGCCCGAGGACCGCAGCGGCGGCGGCGGGGCTGCCTCCTCGGGGGCCGGCAACCGCTGCGCCGCCGCCTGCCAGGCACTTTAGCGGCAGCAAGGGAAGCAGCAGCCGCGTCAGCGGCGACGGGCGGGGCGGCGGCGCGGCAGCGTCAGTGGCGCCGGTTGTGCCCATGTCGCCGCCAGGGGCTCTGCCCGGCTCGCCGCTTGCGTCTGCCAGCAGTGGCAGCAGCAGTGAGGGCCTGCAGCGGGCTCGGCTCAGCGGCAGCGGCAACAGCAGTGGCACAATGGATGGACTGCCGGGCGGGCCCCGCAGTGGCGCCAGCCTGGGTTAGAGTGGTGCTGCAGCTAAGGCTGGTTCTTTATATCCGCCGCGCACGACACAGTTGTGTCGCGGTAAGCGGCGTCCGCCGTCTGCACGCGCTGCAAGCAAGCATGATTCTGGGCTATACTTGCTGGTCTGGGTTGACTGGGATTAACCAACATGCATGCATGGATGGGAAGGAGGTAGGAGCCAGAATCGGGTTTGGGCGGAAGGGTGTCAATTGGCAGCAGCTACGAGCTGCTGCTGCTACGACAATAAAGCGATGCTCCCATGCATCAGCACGGTGCAATGTGATGTTGCCTTTTGGCTTCGCACGGAGCGGTGTGCGATGGCTAGTGCACGACCGATAGTGTGCGACGCTGAAACGTGCGTTGCGCGTGTGCCTTATCATCATGAACCCCGGCATTTCCCCTTCACTGCATATCGCATGACATGCGGATGTTTCACTTGTATGTGATACACATATTCTTTGTATTGGGCTCGTAATTGGTTGGTGATAGCTCCCACCATTGCATAGTCGGTGTATTTGATGCAAGCGGCTATGTTGATGCCTTGTCTGTATGCACCCCTGATGCGGTGTGGGCCAGTATAAGGCCATGACATATTGCTTTGGGACTTAAATGTTGCGCAGCAGCGAAGTGCACGCCCGCCGCCCGCGGTCATTAGAGCACCGGCGCATTGGACCACGGTATTGGACCTCGGCTCCTTTATCAACAACTTAGTGTCGTGCTGCCCGATGCGTGCATACCCTACGCCAGGGGGGACGCGACCGGAGTCTCGCGTCGTCAACCCTCGTCAGCAGATGTAGCCACATACGGTAGCTCCTCCACCCAGACACACGCATTGCCGCTTTGTACGGCTCCACGGGCTGCCTTCAACAGCTGCCTTCACCAGCCAAGCTCAGAATGCCCGCCCCAGGTATCTCCTCGTCCACATAGCCAGACGGTGGTAATCACGCACCCTGCACCAAGTTATCTACCAGCCGCGCCGTCGGTTAGCGAGAATTCCTGCCTTGGATGGAAACGAAACCGCAACAGCATTCCGCAACACACATGCACACACATACACACACATACACACACGTGCATACCCCAGCAGCTTGTAGTGCAGCCCAGCGCACTCGCAAGTGTTTAACCCGCGTAAACCCCAATGCACACTGCCTCAAACCTGCCTCAACCGCCGCCGGGGTTGTGGCTCCGCCGCTCCTTGAGGCCAACACCGCTCAACATTGCGGGTTGCAAGCTATGGACCCCGCAGGTGCAACGCAGCCTACCTTATCAAACCTCAACCTGCCCACGACTACACACGACCCCAGCGCACTCAGGCCCCGGCACCTCGCGCGCCTGGAACTGGTCAGCGCTTCTGGGACCGAGCCGGCGACGGCAGCGCTGTGAGCCGACTGCTGCTTGGACTGGGCGACGGCCCGGCGGAGCCCCCACCACCGCCGGCTGCTGCCGCCGGTGCCGCCAGGGACGCCTATGACGCCACCCGGTGGCTCCTGTGCCCAATCTCGAAGCTGACAGTCATGGAGCCGCCCGGGCCGCCCTCCAGCCCCGACTCCGCTGGATTCGAGGCTTCTGCCGCGCCCATGCCTACGCCGCTGCACTCTGCCAGGTCCGGCACGTTGGCGTGGAACACGACACGCGAGTGCTCCCCCACCATGAAGCTCTGGCCACCGCCGGTACCCGGCGCATAGCCTGGGCTCCTCAGGCTCCTATCCACCACGTCACCGTGCGGGTGTGAGGGGTCCAGTCCGCCCCCCGCAGCCCCTGGGCTTGGAACCAGGTTGTAGGTCGACTGCGGGCTGAAGGAGGAGGTGAGGTGTGGCTGCTGCGCGTACGAAGACGGCCCGTCGCGCGATACGCCTGCTTGCGGTGTCCCCGGCGACATGAGCCCGATGCTTGCGCTCGTGCCCGTGTGGCTCAGGCTGTTGCCCGGGCCGTAGCCGCTGCTGCCGACCGCAGCACTTGTCCCCGGTCTCGCACTCTCGCGCCACTCGTGCCCCGTCCTCCCCCGCGTCGCAGCTGCACGCTGCCTGATGGGCCCGCTGTGGGTGCGCCAATGAACTCCGCCGCGGAGGCGCGTAACGTGTCTGCGTGCACGTTGTGCCCGGCGCTGTTGAAGAAGTTGAAGAGCTGCCCGTCGGTGAGGCGGCGAGGGAAAAGCATCGGCGCGCGCGGGCAGTTGCCTGTGGTTGGCGTGCCCCGGCCCCCGCAGGGGGCGCGGCGCACCCATACGTTTCAGAAAGGGGGGGCCCCTGTCAAGTTGGTAAACACACGTTCCCGCCCCCCGCCGACTGCACACAGCCATTATTTAAGCCATCCATTACACGAAGCTGTTGTACACAAGGTAGAAGAGGCCCAAGCGACAAAGTTCCGATACCCGACTGGAGTCAGGGAACCTCGATCGAGAAAGTAACTGAGGCTAAACCATATTTCGCGCACTCTAACGCATGCCTCAAGAAAGACAACTTTTAGGCCGATTTCATCGCAAGGGCTGGCGCTGACCCAAATTAATTATCAGATATGTAGATGGCTTCAATATAAGCACTCATATACCTATTAGAGGCTTCGTGGGCGCGCGAGCTGCGAGCGCAAGCTGCTATCCTTATTAGTGCCGTGCTGGCTGCCCCACAACGTGAGACCTATGAAGCTGAGACTCTGTTATTATTATATTTGCAAAACGTGTAAGGCTGAACGGTTTCGCCGCAAGGGCGAACTTGAACTTACGTCGCGACGTCCAACCGTCCAACTTCCAATGCACAGCCCCGACCCCCCAGCAGCGGCACCCAGATCACATTTTACTTATAGTGGAGTCTGTATCTCGCGGTGGGGTACGGTATGACGGGTTGTGTGCGGGGGGGGGGGGGCAGGGTGCGGGGCCGAGCTGCGGGCACGCGGGGGGAAGTCCGCGCGCGCCCTCGCAATTTCACAGAGCGTTGGCCCAGCAATTAATATTACATAAATACGTACGTATTTAGAAGCTGCGCGGGCGAAAACGAGCGATTTTGCGTCCGTTGGATCCCATTTCCCCAGACTCCAATTCCCCGCCCCCGCCCCCGCCCCCGACCCGGTCACCGGTCCAGGAGGTTGTGTGCACGCCAGCATCCGCAGTACCTTTGGTCCAACGTTTGTTACGACTCTGGCACTCAGATTATACTCAGACTATAGTCGCCACTTCTACCCCAGCCTCCTCTCGTGCTTGGCATTTGAACACTGCACATTGCGTCCCCTGTCACTTGACTCCCTAGGGGCACGCTCCATGGATCGCATGGCGGTCCGCTAGTGCTGCTCCCACTTCGCCCCCTCCCCAAGACCAGTAAGTGCCCAAACACTCAGTGTCACGCCATAACGCGTGATAACGCATTCCTGACGTGCCCTGGCTGATGTGGTGCTGCGTGGCTCACTGCCCCTTGCTGAGCGCACAGACTAATTTAGGTTGACGAGATATCGATTCTGGTAAGACCTCTTGTTGGTTAAACGCGTATTACCACCGGCCGTGTATAGGCGCAGCGGGGTTCTGTCTGTGAAATCGCTAACCAGCAAGCCGTACCAGAGAGCTCGAGACAGAACAAGTCATCTCGAGCTGGTGACCACACAAACAACGGCGCCCCAAGGGGGAATCGCCTCATCCGGATACGCAAATCCTTAGCCGCGTCATAACGGCATCTACAAACTGCGTTCCAACGTACTTCACACTTGTAAAGCACAACAAAGTAAGGCTAGCAATGACTCAGCCTTTTACCGTCCGGGGCCCGGGAGGCACCCGTTCCGCACTGACACTGCCCTAAACCCGACAGCCGCAACAACCCTAACCCTGACGTTAGGCAGCTTTACCGGCACTATCCCTCGCCGTGTCCGGTCACACGAGCTGGCGTGACAGCTGTCACGCCATAACGCGTGATAACGCATTCCTGACGTGCCCTGGCTGATGTCCCCCCCCCAGCCGCAGCACGGTAATGGGTTGTGGTCTGGTATGCAGGCGGGCACACTGAAACAAGAGGCGCACATGGTAGCAGTGCTGCTCAAGCAGCAACACACACAGACTCATACGCAGGGTTGCCAGACGTCGCGCTGGTTATAAACCCGTACCTCTTCACCATCTTTGCTAGGTAGACTAGCCACAAACATGTCTCATGCGATGCAATGATGAACCCTCCGTCGGCATGATGCAGGAGCAGCCGAGCAAGGCAGGTGTGCTGGCAGCGGCAATGCTATCGTAAGGCAAGCGTGCAAGGAATGCTGAAGTTCCTAACACACGCGCCTGGTCAAGACATGCATTCCCAACTACAGGCTCAGCCTCAAACCACACATTCATCTGCACCCCATCACCATTGAGCACGCTGCCGCCACAGGAGCACGCAGCTGCTGTGGACACGCTGCCGCCACAGGGGCGCACAGCTGAAGACTCGAACACGCTGCCGCCACGGGGGCGAGCAGCCGAAGGCGCCGCCGCCACGAGGGCAAGCAGCTGAAGACACGCTGCCGCCACGAGGGCGAGCAGCTGAAGGCACCGCCGCCACGAGGGCGCGCGGTTGAAGCTGGGCTGCTGCCATGAGGGCGCGCAGCTGGAAGCACCGCCCGCCTGAGAGGCACGCGGCTGCTGATAGGCTGCCGCCACGGGGGCGCGCAGCTGAAGACACGCTGCCGCCACGAGGGCGAGCAGCTGAAGACACCGCCGCCACGAGGGCGAGCAGCTGAAGGCGCCGCCGCCACGAGGGCAAGCAGCTGAAGACACGCTGCCGCCACGAGGGCGAGCAGCTGAAGGCGCCGCCGCCACGAGGGCAAGCAGCTGAAGACACGCTGCCGCCACAGGGGCGAGCAGCTGAAGGCACCGCTGCGACGAGGGCGCGCGGATGAAGACACGCTGCCGCCCCGAGGGCGCGCAGCGGAAAGCACCGCCGCCCGAGGGGCACGCAGCGCTGAAGCTAGGCTGCCGCCACGAGGGCGCGCAGCTGAAGACACGCTGCCGCCACAGGGGCGAGCAGCTGAAGGCACCGCAGCGACGAGGGCGCGCGGCTGAAGACACCGCCGCCCGAGGGCACGCGGCGCTGATCCTCGATGCGCCATGACTACTTCTGCAGCGCGCGGGAGACCTTGGCGCGGTCGCTGGGTCCGAGCGCGCGAATGGCCTGCAGCAGCGCCTGCATTTCCATGGACTCTGAGGAGCTGCTGGGCCCAGCGCCGGTGCTGCTGGCGGGCATGGTGCCGCCGGTGCTGCTGGCGGACACGGCCCCGCCAATGCGCCGCTGGTAGGACTGCTCCCGCCGGTAGTTGTCCCAGGCGATGTCGGCGTCCTTGGCGATGTCGGAGATGCGGCCGTACCAGTCGGTGACGGCGATGATGTCCCAGCGGTTCTTGACGTTGGGCACGATCTTGCGGTGCAGCTTGTGCACGAAGTCCATCGCGAACTTGTCCGGAGGCATGGCGTGCAGGTGCGGCTCACACTGCCGCATGTCGGCAAGCAGCTGGGAGGGAGTCTTGTCCTCGGTCTGCTGCAGCCCGTTGTAGCGGTCCTCGTAGAAGCTGGCACGGTCCAGGGCGAAGTGGTCGTGCAGCAGCTTGATGTAGAAGTCGATCACGTGGTGACCGCACATGGGAGCCGGCTGCTGGCCCTGCTGCGCCGGGTTGGCCGCCTGGTGGTGGGCCAGCGCACGCGCCTGGAGCGTGGGACGCTCCTTGGCCCACCAGAAGTGGTAGGCAGTGTTGGCGTCGGGTCCACTGTCGATGATGCGGAGCGCCTCGCTGACAGGGACGGCCTCATACGCGCAGTTGCCGTGGTACTTGCGCGTGCCGTTGAGCTGCTCCTTCAGGTGCTTGGACAGCGGCGGGACCGACTGATGGTCCCAGGGGTCCATGGGCTTGAACAGCAGCTTGCTCATGGTGTGCTCGTTGGAGTCGGAGAAGTTGTTGCAGCACCGAGGGCGCTAGCGGTGGCAACGGCGCGGCCACTGGGAGCGGCGGCGCTGCGGCAAGAGGAGGTGGTGCGGCGACAGGAGGCGGAGGCGCTTGACCGGTAGACTGGCGTGCGCCGGCTGTCGGTGCCTGAACCGGAACGCTCGCTGTCGCTACTGTTGCCGAAGATTGGCTTGGAGCGCGGGGCCGAGGGCCCTGCCTGCACCGCAGCTGTTAAGGCCAGGCGCTGTTGAAGCACTGCTGCTTGTCAGCCAATAGTGATGAGTGACCGAGGGTCACACTGAAGACGCTCGCGCGCAGCTGGTGTCGTGGTGAGCCCGAG
Source organism: Chlamydomonas reinhardtii (assembly GCF_000002595.2). Lineage (NCBI taxonomy): Eukaryota > Viridiplantae > Chlorophyta > Chlorophyceae > Chlamydomonadales > Chlamydomonadaceae > Chlamydomonas > Chlamydomonas reinhardtii. Next base: position 5,715,448 of record NC_057004.1, on the reverse strand, counting down.
GGGCTGCTGGACTGATGCCGCGGTGGCGAGATGACTTGGCTTCGCCGTGCCCGTGAGACGGGGAGCGAGCGCGAGGGACGGTCGCAAGGCGACTGGGCTGGAGCAGCTCTTGGTCCGCTCGGCTCACTGCACGGGAAATAAAGCGGTGTCGCGTAGAAATCAGGTTAGTGTACAGCTCGGAAGAAACAAGTCGTGATGGCCAATCACGCTGCTCGGTCCCAAAACTGCCGCAGTTCGCCCGAGACTCTCGTGACCCAGAGCAGAAATTGTGGACTGTCTTGTAGTACGTAAGTGGGCCCTTGACTACCAAGACGTCGGTGAGGCAGGAAGTAGCTGGCAGGAACTTGACCCTGAGAGGGCCCGGCGCTCGCCGCAGCTAAACCTTGACGCAAGCGCAGGATGTGATCCTGGCTTAACTCCCAGTAGCTAGGCTGTGAGCCCTGAGCTGGCGTAGAGAGCGCGCGCGGCTTGGCCGCTCAGAAATCGATGTAGGGCAGGTTAACGGGCCGCCGACGGCTCCGTTGTTCTGTCTCGAGCTGGTGCTGCGTGGCTCACTGCCCCTTGCTGAGCGCACAGACTAATTTAGGTTGACGAGATATCGATTCTGGTAAGACCTCTTGTTGGTTAAACGCGTATTACCACCGGCCGTGTATAGGCGCAGCGGGGTTCTGTCTGTGAAATCGCTAACCAGCAAGCCGTACCAGAGAGCTCGAGACAGAACAAGTCGTCTCGAGCTGGTGACCACACAAACAACGGCGCCCCAAGGGGGAATCGCCTCATCCGGATACGCAAATCCTTAGCCGCGTCATAACGGCATCTACAAACTGCGTTCCAACGTACTTCACACTTGTAAAGCACAACAAAGTAAGGCTAGCAATGACTCAGCCTTTTACCGTCCGGGGCCCGGGAGGCACCCGTTCCGCACTGACACTGCCCTAAACCCGACAGCCGCAACAACCCTAACCCTGACGTTAGGCAGCTTTCCCGGCACTATCCCTCGCCGTGTCCGGTCACACGAGCTGGCGTGACATCAGTGCGGCAAACACCCAGACTGCTAACCAACATGCATTCACCGTTATAAGCCTAAAATATCAAGGTCAGCAACCATTTAGCATTGTAGCGAAAGTGGCCCACTAACTAAATGTAAAGTCTCGACTGGAAAAGGCCCATTCCTTCGGGGACCGATCCGTGCTGGGACACAGTGGGGGGTCCCAAACTTCCGAAAATTGCAGCGCTTGGTGTCAATACCTATTTGTTTAGCAAAACTATATACATGTTTGAATCTTTCATCGCGAAACGTGGCTTCCTTAGCACTTGCGCATGTTGAACCCCCCGTTGTCATCAACCTGCGCCTATACCTTGCACTTGTCCATCATTGCAGGGAATGGTCCCCCTGCCTTAAACAGTGTCCCATTCTCTGGGGTTTGACACGCTCTCGGTGACTCTAAGTTCTGACAACTTTCAACGCCCTTCAAACCTCACAATAAAGCCAAAGTGCAGGCAAACGCCCCGACCGCCGCGTCCTCCACCAGCACCACGCACAGCATGGTGCCGCGCACAGCTACAAGGCCATGTGGCTGTGTGTCACATGTGACAGGTGAGTTGCCCGACCGCCGAGCCTTGCGAGTATCGAGCGCCTCAGGCGTTTAAGCCGAACGCAGCGACTTGGCCGCGACCTCGCGCTCGCCAGCCAGGTAAACGACGAGCAGCATGATGGCCATCAGCAGACCTGCCATCATGGCATACTGCAATTTTCACATGAAAGCACGTTGTCAGTGGATCGGTGATGATGTGTATCCTGCACTTTGAAGTGCAGAGTCCAGCCTACCTTCCGCGCTGTCCAGAGAATCGCTGCCTGCTGCGCTTTAGCCCTTTCCTGCACAAGACGACGACGCTCATGCAGCTCCCTCAAGGGGTCCAGCGATCCAAGCGGCGCATCCGCCATGCCTGCGCACAGTTGCCCTAAATCAACCTGGACAAGCAAAATACGTCTCCTGACCCACCTTGCAGTAAGCAACCACGCCGCTTTCCGGCAGAGATGCTGTAGCCGGCACGCCTAGCGGTAGCGGGTCCAACAGCGACCTCAATCTGGGGAAACACCAAGCACGGTCAGCAACCTTCTTCGGGCAAGCGAGCTCTTGCAAGAGCGCTTGCCTACAATCTCGCAGATTCCGTGACGGCTGGGCTAAGCAAGCCCGTCTCAAGCAGAGGCACCAGACTGCGCGTGAGCTTTTTTCGAACTCTTTGATGTTAAGCTTTCATCGTAAAACTGCAATGTCGGTAACGTATTCTAAAAGTTGCCCCTGGCTTTCGAACCGCGGCGGATCTGCAGGCCCATTTACCGACTCGAGGTCATTTCCGTGCATCGGAAGCGGAATTCCTCAGGAATTCCGGCTGAAATTTCGACCCGCCCCGCCAGGAATTCCGACCCTGTACACAAATTTAGCACCCACAGCGACCGCCCGCGAGAAGCCCTCCCGCCGACACGTCGTCATCCTCCACCAGCACCACCCGTATTGTGCGGCACGCTTTACCCTGACTCGCTGCACGACCACCCGCTGGGCTCTGGTAATTCCATCTCATGCAGATCCGCGCCTGCTCCCTGGGTGAGGTGATTGACAGCGGCGGCACCGCCTGCCGCGTGTGCAAGGGCACCGTGTGTACTACAGCTTCCGGCCCTCCAAAGCCGAGTGCGACATCGGCCCCAGCAACGCCTACTGCCTCAACGGCGTGGACACGTCGTCATCCTCCACCGACACCACCACCAACTCCACCACCGACTTTTTGACCAACAGCAGTAGCATCAGCAACAGCAGTAGCAACAGCAATTAATACCGCCACCACTACCAGCAGCAGCAGCAGCAGCAGCAGTAGCAACAGCAGCGGTAGCAGGCGGCGTCGCCAGCTGAGCAGCACGGACCAGAAGTACATACACGGGCAAGGGCAACGGCTACCTGGTGCCGATGGAGGGCTACTGGCACAGCTCGCCTTTCTCGCTGCAGGTGGGTGGAAGCGGGGTGGGTAGGGGTGGCACTGGTGCGAAAGGGAGGGAGGTGCAGCGAAACCAATGCTCAGGGAAATGAAGCGGATAGTCACAGGTCCGCTCGATGCACGCACGCAACCATCTGCACATACTGCTCATGGCTGGCTGACTGCCGGCCCTTTCCCGTACGACCACGATTCTACGAAAACTGCCACTGACGCCGCCGCCACCCCGGCTGCCCCTGCAGATGAGCAAGTGCCCCACCTTCTCCGCCTGCGACTACACTGACCGCGCCTCCGCCATCGGCGCCTTGCATACCACGCAGCTGTCGGTGCGCGACGCCAACCTGCCCATGACCTCCGACAGCGCCATAGCCAACGTCAGCTACTACTGGTCGCTGCAGGTGTGTGTGTGTGTGTGTGTGTGTGTGTGTGTGTGTGTGTGTGTGTGTGTGTGTGTGTGTGTGTGTGTGTGTGTGTGTGTGTGTGTGTGTGTGTGTGTGTGTGTGTGTGTGTGTGTGTGTGTGTGTTTGTGTGTGTTTGTGTGTGTGGTGTTGGGGTGGGGATGGGTTGGGTAGTTCATTCCAGCCCAAAGTAAGTCATGGGGGCATCTGGGCAGCGGTGGGGCAGCGGCGGTGATGTAGTTAGTACTGTACTGTACGGCTTTGAGCGGTCAACACGTTCTCACGACCCCATGCGCCCCGTGCCGCCTGCCCGCCGCGTCCCTTCACCCACCCGCCCCTGCAGTGCTCTGCGGGCTACATCGGCACGCTGTGCGCGCAGTGCGACACGCCAGGCTACGGCCTGCGCAGCAGCGGGCTGTGCACCAAGTGCCCCCCGCAGGTGCGCCCGGCATGTGCGCGGCTGTCGAGGCGCTGTCGAGGTGTTGTATAGGTTATCAGCAGCGCACCGTAGAAAGAAGGAGCTGTTCTATCAATTCGTAGCGACCGAACGCCGCATTAACGTGTTTCGACAACTACAAAACCATCTTGTCGCAGGGCCTGAACACGCTCTACTACTGCCTCAGCTACCTGCTCACCATCGGGCTGCTGGTGTGGACCATCCGCTCCACACTCACCCGCTCGCTGGGCGAAGCGCGCGCCGCCCTCAAGGTGCAGCGCCGCACTCGCAGCCTGCGCCGCCAGGCCAGCGCGGACGCGGAGGACCTACACCATGATGACGGGGGTGATGATGGCGAGGGGGCAGAGGAGGGCGAGGAGGAGGAGGTCCGTGCGGGCGGGCGGGCGGTGGCGGAGGGCGGCGTCTGCAGTACGCGTTCAGGGGGCGGCAGCGGGCACAGCAGCAGGTGCAGCGGGCACAACAGCAGTCGCGGCGGGCAGGGCGTGCTGGAGCGCGCAGCGGCGCAGGCGGCGGCGCAGCTGGAGTCGGGGGCGGCGCGGGGCGAGGATGACGGCGGCAGCGGCGGGGACGACGGCAGGCGGGACGACGACGTGCGCGGCGTGCCCAAACGAGAGGGCTCGGTGGCGGGGATGCTGCCGCCGGCGGCGCTGCCAGGCCGGTCGCGTGTGCCGCGCTCGGTGCGCGCGCGGGAAAGCCGGCTGGGCGGGGGCTCAGCTGCTGCGCCTGTTGGGTCTGGGGCGGTAGCTGTGGCCGGGGCAGGGGCAGGGACGGGCCCCGGCGTTCTGCCTGACAGTGCCGTGTCAGAGGACCCCACGTCAGGGTCGGACGGCGAGGGCGCGTCGGGCCATGGCGTGCAGTCGCGGCACCGGCTCTCGCGCATGTCGCGGGGCGAGGGCGGCGGCGGCGCCGCCGCCGCAGGCACATCCGGGCGCAGTGCCGGCACGCCGCCCTTTGGCGGCCCCATCGCTGAAGGCGTGGAGGCCGGCGACGGCGACGGCGCCGCGCCGCTCAGCAGCGGCAACGGCGAGCTGTGGGGGCTGCGGAAGCGCGTGCCAAAGGACAGCCGCGGCGGCTGGCGGCGCGTGGACACGGATGCGGTGGTGGTCAGCTCCGGCGACTGGGCGGACAGGCAGCGCGGCGATGCGGATGAGGACGATGAGGAGGATGACGAGGACTGGGAGCTCGACGAAGCCAAGGACCGCTCAGGGGGCTCCCGCACCGCCAAGGGCGCCAAGGGAGGCGGCGCTGGTGCCGGCGGCGAAGGGGCGGACGGCAAGGCCGGGACGGGGCATGCTGCTGGCGGCCTAGGGGACATGATGGGCGCGGGCGCGGGCCGGATGCGCTGGGCGGCGGCGGCGCTGCGGCGGCGGCAGCGGCGGCTTAAGGCGCGGCTCAAGGCGGACGAGTCGCAGCGTGAGGAGAAGCCGCCTCACACCATTGTGCTCAAGGTGCGGTGGTGGTGGGGTCTTGGGGAGGAGGCATGGAGGCGAGGGGCTAGTGAAGGCAAGCTGGGAGGATGTGGCGGCGCCAACCATGCCCTGAGTCTCATTACTGGTACTCCCAGCGCGCCAGTGGTCGTACGGTATTCGTGCTACCTGGGTTTGCCTACCCCACTGCCTCCCACTGCCCCCCTCCCCTCTTCCCCCTCTCCCCTCCCCCCCCCAGATCCTGGTCAACTACCTGCAGGTGACCACTGTGGCTCGGGACCTGGACCTGGAGTACCCGGCCCTGGTGGAGCGCATCTTCAACATAGGCTCGCAGGTGCGCGCGCGTGCGCTGTGCGTGGGTGCTGCGTTCACGCATGTGCGGCGTAGCTGTGCGCTTGTGCGTGCCTGTGCGTGCGCGTTTACCGTATGTGTCCGTGACTGCTTGAGTATGCTGGCATAGAATCCTGCTGTACGGTACCTCCTGCCACGCCTCCGCTGACCAGCGCCACGCCTGCCTGCCCCGCCCCCTCACACACGCAGGCCTCCTCCGCGGTGTCCACGTTCGTGTCTCTGGACTGCTCCCTGCCCGACAACGGACTGTCCAAAGCCATTCAGCGCACCCTTATAAATGTCTGCCTGCCCGGCATCTTCGTACTGCTGTCCGTGCCGGTGAGACGGGCCGGACTGACTGGGGCTGCAGGAACGGGTTGCGGGGCAAGGCGCAAGGAGGTGAGGGGGCTGGGGTATGGATGTGGTGCGGGCCGGCTGGGCGGGGTGGACCCCATGCCAGGGTAAGCAGGCAGGCATGTGTCAGCAGTCAAGCGGCTGGCATCCACTGCACTGCGTGTGCGCACTTGAGACCGCACTTCAGACGCTGCGTCAGGATGGATTGCTTGAGGAGAAGCTGCTGACAGCCAGCCCACCAAAGTACCAACCAATGATTCCGTTTCTTCGGCAAACCGCAGATGTGGATGCTGCTGTTCCTCTTCGCGGCGCGCAGCGGCCGCAAGACCGCAGCCGCGACCGACCCTGCCGCCGCCGCCGGCCCGCCGGCCGAGAGCAAGGACGGCCCACTGCTCAACGGCACCGCCCCCAGCCACTTGCCCAGGGGCACGATAGCCACACTGACGACGGCGGCGACGACCTCGCTTCTGCGAAAGAAGCCGCGAAAGCCGAGTCTGCCGCCGCCGCCTCATCCAAGCTTGGGACGTCCACGGCGGCGGCGGTCTCTGACAAGGACGGCGGCGGCGACGGGCTGCACGGCGGCCCGGTGCGCTTCCGGCCCTACTTCGCCACACGTATGGCGGTGACTCTCATCGCCGTCATTTTCTACTTCTACCCCAGCGTCACGGACGAGATTTTATCGGTGCTGCAGTGCAAGGAGGTGGACGCCGGCACAGGCGCGTACGCCGAGTACAGCCGAGCGATGGGTGAGTGAGGCGGGGCCCGGGGCGGGGGAGCAAGCAGGGCGCGTACATGTGGGGAAGGCTTGAAACGGCGTCCACCGATGAACGGCCGCTGCGCGCCATCTCCCCTCTTATGACCTAACCTCACGCGCTATCAGGCCCTCGCGCGCCTCCACTACCATACCCATGCCTACGCCTGGCCCTACCACCCTCCTCACTCCCCTTGGCACCCACCCACACGTCCACATACAACCCCCACACCCACACCCTCCCACACACACACACACACACACACACACACACTGCCATTCACATGCCCGTGACACTTCCTCGCTGCCGCCCTATGCCCATGCTTCCACCTTTGCCTATAGGTGAGCTCGACTACGACCAGCGGGCGGGAATCCGGGAATTAGGCGTGCTGGGTAAACGTTGTGTAGCGCGCCCAGGGTGCGGAGCATGGACGCATACAGGTGCATCGCGGGGTCAGGCCGAATGGTCGCCCGTGGGGTTCCAGGCTTATCGCCACACACACACACACACACACACACACACACACACACACACACACACACACACACACCACGCCGCAGGCATGTACTGGGAGCAGGACTACGGGCTGCGCTGCTTCCGCGACAGCCACCTGGTACTGGCGCTGGTGGTGGCCATCCCGGGCGTGGTGCTGTTCTGCGTGGGCGTGCCGGTGGCCTCCGCAGCCTTCCTGCGCCGCAACGCGCTGCGGGGGCGGCTCAACGAGCGCAAGTTCAGCGACCGATACGGGTTCCTGTACGAGGGTAGGTTGGGTGCTGAGGCGGGAGGAAGGGCTGGAAGGGAGGATGTAGCAGAGGAAGGGAAGGAAGGGAGAATGCCCGCAGGCCGGGCCAATGTCGGTTGCGGAAGGAAGGTGCAACGTAGCCGCGCGCAAAGCCTGCTGGCATGCAAGGGCTGGCTGACAGTGCCTGGGGCCGCATTCGTTCACCGTGGCAAAATAAATGCGCTCATCGGGTCACCTGCCTTCTCCTTCGCCTGCCTGTACCTCCGCGCCTGTACCTCCGCGCCTGCTGCGCCTCCCCACCTGCCTCTGCGCCTACACGCCCGCGCCTGCCGCACACAGACTACCGGCGCAGCTACTACTACTGGGAGAGCGTCATCATGCTCCGCAAGCTGTGTGCGGTGGGGCTGCTCATCCTGACCAGCAGCCAGGATGACATCATACAGGTGGGAGCGCGCGCGCGAGCGAGCGTGTGTGTGGCGCGAGAGGCATTTGGCGTCTGGCGTTGTGTTGTGAGGGGTCTATGGTGCGCTGCATGCTGAGGGCGCGGGCGGGGCCGGGGCCGGGGCCGGCGGTTTAGGGGCTGGGTTGTTTCCGCCGATCCCCAGAGGGGGATGTTAAGCGGGCCAGCGAATGCAGGCGAGGCAGAGCCGCCCGGCGAATGGGCAGCTCAAGCCGCAAGGACCTGTTGTATGCGTGGTCCCTCAGCATCATCAACAGCGCGTGACTAGCGCCCATCGCCTACTCCGCCACGCACACCACAACCTGCAACCCCACCGCCCGCTCGTGTTTGCCTCGCAGGTGCTGTCGGTGCTAGGCGTGGTGGTGGCGGCGCTGACGGCTCAGGTGATGTGCAAGCCGTACGTGTACGAGCGCTTCAACAAGCTGGAGCGCGCCAGCCTGGTCGCCACGTCGCTCATCCTCTACCTCTGCTGCTTCTTCCTGGTTACCAACCTGTCCGATACGGCACGCGAGGTGCGGCTGGTGGTGGGGCGGGAGGCGCTGGCTGGGGAATCTGTTAGGGACAGGGGCAGCGCCCTGCACCACCTCACCCCGCCAGCGGGTGTGCCTAGCGCCTGGCCTGGCGCAAACCGTGGTCGACATCCTCAGGCCACCTCAACGCACCTGGAGGAAGCACCGTGATGTGCTGTGAAGCACCGTTTGCATTCCCCACCCCCTACACTTCTCTGTACCAATCCTTGCAACCCCCTCCTCTCTTGCTCGCCTTACCCTCCACTCTCCGCAACCCGCCCAACCCCCCTCGACCCTTCTTCCGCCGCAGGTGCTGTCTGTGATCATCGCCATCATCAACGTGGGCATGCTGGTGTGGTTTGGCTACTGCCTGGCGGTGGAGGCGTGGAGGTACGCCGTGAGGGTGCTGGACGCGGACGGAGACGGCAAGGTCACCAAGGGAGAGGTGAGCACGCGGCGCGGCGCTGGCCCGCCAGGAGCTGGGGGCTGCTCGGGGCTGCTGGCGGCTGGCGGGGGGCAGCTGGGGGCTGCTGGGGCGATGATACTGGCGGCTGGCGGGCTGGGGGGCTGCTGGCGATTGGGAGCTGGCGGCTGCCTGGGGTTGCAGCCGCCAGCGCGGACGACACGCCCAATCGCCGTTCCTGCCGTGGATGACCGTCGTCCACAAACCCAGTGGCACGTGGCGCGACACATGTTCCAGCAGAATACCGAAGTCTTTGCCTTCTTGTCCTGCTGCGTCTGCTGAAGCTGCTGCTGTTGCCGCTCCGCGCTGCAGGTGCGCATGTTCCTGGCGCAGACGCTGGGCGCGCCGCTGGCCAAGCTGGTCAGCTGGCTGGCGCACCCCACGGCCAAGAAGCTCACCAAAGCCCAGACCGCCAAGCGGAGCAGCGGGGCTGTAGCAGGGACAGGGGCAGAGACAGGAGCCGCAGCAGGAGCAGGGGCAGGGCCAGGAGGGGCCGCGGAGTCAGGCGCTGCAGACGGCGCTGTTGCGGGCGGCCCCGGGGTGTCTGCGCCGGCTTCGCCGCTGCGGCAGGCCCTCCTGCCGCCGTCGCACCCGCCGCACCCGCCACGTGGCGGCGGCATCCACGGTTCCGGGGCGCCAGTCAGCGAGAGCTTGGTGGCGGCGTTTGAAGTGGAGGACGACGATGCCGCTGGCCCGAGGACCGCGGCGGCAGCGGTGGGGTTGCCTCCTCGGGGGCCGGCACCCGCTGCGCCGCCGCCTGCCAGGCATTCTAGCGGCAGCAAGGGAAGCAGCAGCCGCGTGAGCGGCGACGGGCGGGGCGGCGGCGCGGCAGCGTCAGTGGCGCCGGTTGTGCCCATGTCGCCGCCAGGGGCTCTGCCCGGCTCGCCGCTTGCGTCTGCCAGCAGTGGCAGCAGCAGTGAGGGCCTGCAGCGGGCTCGGCTCAGCGGCAGCGGCAACAGCAACAGCAGTGGCATAATGGATGGACTGCCGGGCGGGCCCCGCAGTGGCGCCAGCCTTGGTTAGAGTGGTGCTGCAGCTAAGGCTGCTTCTTCCATCCGCCGCGCACGACACAGTTGTGTCGCGGTGAGCGGTGTCCGCCGTCTGCACGCGCTGCAAGCAGGCATGATTCGGGGCTATACTTGCTGGTCTTGGTTGACTGGGACTAATCAACATGCATGCATGGATGGGAAGGAGGAGTGCGAATCGGGTTTGGGCGGAAGGGTGTCAATCGGCAGCAGCTACGAGCTGCTGCTACGACAATAAAGCGATGCTCCCATGCATCAGCACGGTGCAATGTGATGTTGCCGTTTGGCTTCGCACGGAGGGGTGTGCGATGACTAGTGCACGACCGATAGTGTGCGACGCTGAAACGTGCGTTGTGCGTGTGCCTTATCATCATGAACCCCGGCATTTCCCCTTCACTGCATATCGTATGACATGCGGATGTTGCACTGGTTGTGTGTGTGTGCGATGGGACAGTATCAAGGCACTTGTTTGTGATGCACATATTCTTGTATTGGGCTCGTAATTGGTTGGTGATAGCTCCACCGTGGCATAGTCGGTATATTTGATGCAAGCGGCTAGGTTGATGCCTCGTCTGTATGCACCCCTGATGCGGTGTGGGCCAGTATAAGGCCATGACATATTGCTCTGAGGCTTAAATGTTGCGCAGCAGCGAAGTGCACGCCCGCCGCCCGCGGTCATTAGAGCACCGGCGCATTGGACCACGGTATTGGACCACCCTCAGCTCCGTGATCATTAACTTAGTGTCGCGCTGCCCGATGCGTGCATACCCTGCGCCAGGGGGGACGCAACCGGATTCTCACGTCGTCAACCCTCGTCAGCAGATGTAGCCACATACGGTAGCTCCTCCACCCAGACACACACATTGCCGCCTTGCATGGCTCCACGGGCTGCCTTCACCAGCTGCCTTCACCAGCCAAGCTCAGAATGCCAGCCCCAGGTACCGGTATCTCCACGTCCACGTCCACAGCCAGACAGTAGTAATTACGCACCCTGCATCAAGTTATCTACCAGCCGCACCGTCGGTCAGCGAGAATTCCTGCCTTGGATGGAAACGGAACCGTAACAGCATTCCGCAACACACATGCACACACACATACACACACGTGCATATCCCAGCAGCTTGTAGTGCAGCCCAGCGCACTCGTAAGTGTTTAACCCGCGTAAACCCCAATGCACACTGCCTCAAACCTGCCTCAACCGCCGCCGGGGTTCTGGCTCCGCCGCTCTTTGAGGCCAACACCGCTCAACATTGCGGCGTGCAAGCTATGGACCCCGCAGGTGCAACGCAGCCTACCTTATCAAACCTCAACCTGCCCTCGACTACACATGACCCCAGCGCACTCAGGCCCCGGCATCTCGCGCGCCTGGAACGGGTCAGCGCTTCTGGGACCGAGCCGGCGACGGCAGCGCTGTGAGCCGACTGCTGCTTGGACTGGGCGACGGCCCGGCGGAGCCCCCACCACCGCCGGCTGCTGCCGACGGTGCCGCCGCCAGGGACGCCTGTGACGCAACCCGGTGGCTCCTGTGCCCAATCTCGAAGCTGACAGTCATGGAGCCGCCCGGGCCGCCCTCCAGCCCCGACTCCGCTGGATTCGAGGCTTCTGCCGCGCCCATGCCTACGCTGCTGCCCTCTGCCAGGTCCGGCACGTTGGCGTGGAACATAACACGCGAGTGCTCCCCCACCATGAAGCTCTGGCCACCGCCGGTACCCGGCGCATAGCCTGGGCTCCCCAGGCTCCTATCCACCACGTCACCGTGCGGGTGTGAGGGGTCCAGTCCGCCTGCCGCAGCCCCTGGGCTTGGAACCAGGTTGTAGGTCGACTGCGGGCTGAAGGAGGAGGTGAGGTGTGGCTGCTGCGCGTACGCAGACGGTCCGTCGCGCAATACGCCTGCTTGTGGTGTCCCCGGCGACATGAGCCCGATGCTTGCGCTCGTGCCCGGGCGGCTCAGGCTGTTGCCCGGGCCATAGCCGCTGCTGCCGACCGAAGCACTTGTCCCTGGTCTCGCGCCATTCGTGCCCCCTCCTCCCCCGCGTCGCAGCTGCACGCTGCCTGATGGGCCCGCTGTGGGTGCGCCGATGAACTTCTCCGCCGCGGAGGCGCGCAACGTGTCCACGTGCGCGTTGTGCCCGGCGCTGTTGAAGATGTTGAAGAGCTGCCCGTCGGTGAGGCGGCGAGGGAAGAGCATCGGCGCGCGCGGGCAGTTGCCTGTGGTGTCACGGCCAGGGCCAGAGCGGGCCGATGAAGGCAGTAAAGTGCACGGCAATAAAAGGGCGACACCCCGTAAATTGTCCATACGGTACAATATCCCAATGCTGCTCCCAACCTCGCCCACTTCTACAGACCCACAAGCGCCCGGGCAGCCGCCCGCACCCACCGCTGTTGTACTCTCGCACGAGCAGCAGCAGCAGCGCGTCCAGGTCCACAGCGGGCCCGGCGGCGCCGGGCGTGACGATGGCGGCCAGGCGCACGCTGACTGCGCCGTCCAGGTCGCCGGGCGCCTGCACGTTGAACATGTTGCCCACCAGGTCCAGCACAGCAGGCATGGGGATCTGCAGGCGGGGGTGGGATGGGGTGGGATTCCAGGCATGGTTAGGTAGGAGAAGGAGATAGTGTGGGATGTAGGGAGATGGGAGACGGGAGGCTGGGCAGGCTAGGTGTGTGGGAATGGGTGGGTGTAGGGAGAGATACGGTATAGAGCGAGTTCGGAAAGATGGTAGGGGTAGCGTAAGCGGGAGGTTGTGGAATGGGCGCGGCCTTGCCGTACTCAACATGAGAATCGTGCAAATGACATAGATGTTGAGAGCGGCAGTACGTGTATGACCGCATGGTGTTAGGCCCGGCATCCAAGCCCCACTTGACTGGTCGCGCCCACCTGCACGCCCTCTGGTGAGCCCCAGCGCTTGGCCAGCACGCGCCAGGTGCCGCCGGTCAGGATGCGCATGCAGTGCAGCGTGTGCAGGAAGAAGTGCCAGGCGGGGGAGGGCCAGTGCACGCCCTCGGGCGACAGGCCCAGGAAGTACAGGAAGCACGCCACCTGCGGCGCAGCAGCGGCATGCAGCAGAAGCAGCAGCAGGACATCACCACAGCGGCACGCATGCCGCCAGAATGGCCGCGGCCCGCAAAGTGCTGAGCAAACAGGCGCAGAGCCGGTCCCACGAATTGCACTGGCAGGTGAACGCATGCGCTCAATCATAGCTGGCTGCCTCGCAGCACCCTGCCCGTGCGCGTGCCCTGCACCAAGCGCCCGCGGAGCCCCGCGCACCTTGGTGTTCCGCGCGTGCAGCTGCGCCGAGCCCAGCAGGCGCGCGATGGGGCCCTCGGGGTCGCGGATCAGGTCGGCGATGAAGGTGCCGGGAGCGCGCTGGCTGGAGTAATGGCCCATCACGGCGTCCTGCACCGTGTCCTGACGCGGCGGACCCCAGGTCGGCACGTCCTGGGGAACGGGGGGGGGGTTACATGCATGATTATTTAGGAAGTGAAGGCATAGCCAGGTACAGTAGCATAGTAGGCGGGTTCCATGCATGGCAAATAAGGGGGGGGTCAGGGGCAGGCGAGGGCGGAGGAAGGCGGGGTCGGTCACGGACGGTTACATGCCGCGACGAACTAATGTAGTTCCATGTTCGCGGCCGGGGAGTCTGTCTATCTATGACGCACGCACGGCGCATTGGCGTGGCGCGGTATGGTGTGGCACGCTCGTCGAACCCAACTGCCTCTGGCCCACACCCGGCGCCCCTGGCAAACATCATCCCGGCAGCCATCCCTCCCATGCCCCATGCACATGCCCGCCTGGACACCAAAGCATGACGGCCGTCGCACCCTGGCCTCCCCACCCTCACCTCCACGGTAGCCTCGGCGCGCGTGTAGATCCGCACGATGGTGTCTGTGAGGCTGGACAGCGACAGCGACATCTGCGGGTGCAGCGGCGGCAGGCTGGTGGCGAAGCGGCTCCAGTCGTCCGCCGCCTCCGCATCGGTCTGGGTGGAGTGATTGGCAGCGTTGGACTCCCTGGGGGTGGTGGGCGCAGTAGGTAAGGAAGCCGACACGTAGTGGTAAGGAGTGAGTTGGTACGAGAGGCTGCTGCGCATGGTGTTCTGGTGATACAATGCCCATCTGAGACCTGCTACCGTAATCACGGAAACACAACCACACGCGGAAGTGACCCAGCCCCACACGTGCGTCAGTCCGCTGCCCCCGCTTACCGCTCCCGGTAGCCCTTGAGGCTGAGTGCCAGGACGGCGCAGTTGGCAGCGAGCGCGTTCAGATCGCGGCGCGCGCTCGGCAGCTGGGAGCGCACCTCCGCAACCTCACGCTGCGAGTCCGTCATGGCGCTGCATAAGGAGTGTTGAGGCGGCGGGGAATGGGGAGAGGGTTTCCGGGCATGCAGAGTGGAGGTGGCGGGAAGGTGAACGCCACAATCACACAGCCACAGAGGGCCCCCAGTCCGCTGCAGCCCTCAAGAAAGGATGCCGACCGTAAACATCTCCGTTCCGTCGCACCTCTCCATGGCGGGAATGAGGGTCGGCAGCAGCTCCGTGCTGATGAACTCCTCGCGTGCAGTCATTTCAGTCAGGTAGCTGCAGGTAGGGGGTGGGTGGAGCGGGTTGTAGGGTACGGCTCCGAAGGGTCAGTACTCAGCAGTTTGCCTTTACCGCAAAGCACTCTCCACCTCCTCCCTTACTATGCCCGTTCCACTTGCTTGGGCCCTGCTTCCCTGCGCCCCTGCCTCCTGCCCCACCCCGCAAACCCGCCCCGTGCCACACAGCGCCGCGCCGCTCCCTCCCTCCTCTCTCGTCCCTCCTCCCTCCTCCCCACCTGACATGCAGCTGCGCGATCTCCAGGTCCTTGGCCGCCAGCTGCTCCGTCACCTCCAGCAGCCGCTTGCGCAGCTTGGCAGAGAACCAGGCCATGATGCCGATCTTGACGTTGGCCCACTTGGCGTTGCTGGTGTTGAGCTTGTCCAGCAGGCCGCGGGCCTCCATGATTTCAAACACCTTTTGGGAGCGCAGGGACATGATAGCAGCGGGCGAGTGAACCGGGTGCGTACACCTGGCAAAGCACCACCCCGCCCTGTATTCTGCGCGTGTAGCAACAGTGCGGCTATGCGCGCTTGCATCACCGCATGCAGCCGCCACCGCCTCACCCACGGCTTCCAACTTCCCTGCACCTCCCTTCTCCCGCTCGCCCGCCCCCAGCTCTGCAGCCCTCTCCGCCCTGCCCGCCCCCACCCCCTGCCCTGCGGCCTGCCTACCTCCTGCGGCATGTCGGTGTGGAACATGGAGTCCTCGGGGTCCAGCTCGGGGCCGCCCACGCTCACGGCGCTCAGGGGCCGGCTCTGCCGCCCCGCCCCGCCGCGCGGCAGTGCACTGCCCGGCCGACTGCTGCGTGACCCAGCCGTGCCCGGCCTTGAGCCACCCGCGCTCCCGCCTGCAAGCACAACATTCCCGGCCGTGTACAGCAGCGCGCCGGGGGGCGGAGGCCCCCCGACGCGGCTGAAGGCGGAGTAGGGGCGGCTGGGCGCGGCGGAGCCCCCGCCGCCCGAGACAGCACTGGCCTCTCCCGCCACACCCCCAGGGCTGTTGGCAGCGGGCGCAATGCCGTCGCCCGGGGGTGTCGGCTCCAGGGCGGAGGGGCGGCTAGAGAAGCGCGAGGGCGAGGTGACGGACGAGCGGGAGGGCGAGGGCGGCCCGCCGCCGATGGCGGCGGTGCTGCCAGCGGCGCCGGCTGCGGTACGGGTGGGGCTGAGGCCGCCGTGGCCCGTGCGGGTGGGTGAGCCCGGCGTGTCGGCCTTGCCTGCGTTGGCCTCCAGGCCCTGCGCAGCCACAAACAAATTTGCAGCTTCAAGGCAATCCCAGCGCCAGAACGCGCGCGCGTAAATGAATCGAAGCCATATTCTCCTCTGAGTTCACCAGCTCCCTCCATACGATGGCCAGCCGCCCCGAGTTGCACTGACGCCGCCGCCCTTCACCCAGCCCCCTGCCAACCGCATCCCGCTGCCAGCAGGCCGTGCCCGCTCACCTGCAGGAAAAACTTTGCGAGCTCCAGCTGCCGCAGCGTCTCGCTGTGGCTCTCCGCCGTCACGTCCAGCTGGTGCGTGAGCGCCGTAACCTCCGCCTCCAGCGCTTTGACGCGCGCCTGCTCCTCGTCCAGCCGGGCCGCAGCCACCCGCAGGCCCTTGATGTCATCCTGCAGGGCGAGGGGTGCGGCGGCGTGGAAGCGGGAAGTTGGAGTAAGTGTGCGGTGAGAGTAAGCGTCGGGTTGACGTGGGGCTCCAAGCATGGCGGTGATGAAGTCAGGGGCGCAGCGTTGAGCAGGACGGGGTGTGGAGAGCTTGATCAGAGATGGCTGCCGCGGCCAGTGTACACACGCCATAAATGCGCTTGTCGTGCCTTGTTCTCTACAGCTCAGCCACGCCCGGCCGCCAGCACCCATGCAGACAGGTTCACCAAGCACGCACCTGCAATGAGGCGATCTGCGCGAGCAGCCGGTCCACCTCCGACTTGTAGTAGCGCACCGTGTCGTCAGACTGCGGAGGGACGCGCGTGCGTGTGTGTGTGTGTGTGTGTGTGTTAGTTACAAAACGGAAGCACTGTATAGATATATGTGTGTGTGCGTGTTTGTGGGTGTGAGTGGGTGGGTGCGTGCGTGTGTGTGTGGGGGGGGCAAGGATGTTTGGAAAAGCGGTACAGGGGGGATGTCTAAACATGCAGGGAATGAGGTTTGAAGCGAGCGCAAAAGACGAATAAGATGCGGCCCCGCAGCTCGACGGCCAGACATTGGGGTGCGCGCAAGTCAGCCAGTGTAAGCGCACGCAGTCACGCGCTCAGCAGCTCACATACAGCCAAACTGCTGCCTACCTTGTCAAGATTGGCTCGTGTGAGTGACAGCGCCTCGCGCGCCTCCTCGTCACTCTTCTTGGACAGCTCCAGGTCAATATGAAGTGCGTCCACACGCTTCTTCAGCGGCGGGAGCTCCTTGACCTGGCGGGCGAGCGATGGGGCAGAGGGGTGGCTTGTTGATGCGGCCAGATGCATTCAGCGCCTTGGCCCACGGCACTAACTCTCGCACTCCGACGCCGCTTGTCCCCCCTCAAGAGTCGCCACACTCGCCTCGTATCAATACCAGATGACTGGGGGACATCGAGAACGCAAACGCAGGCACAAGCCAGACACACGCCGCGCTTCCGCACACCCTACAATCCACCCGTGCACTGCCAGGTGGTGGTGGCGGTGCCCCGCGCCCGCCCGCCCAGCCTGGCCGCGCCCTTCGCCCGCACCTGTGCCTGCAGCGCCATGATGGTCTCGTGCTGCACCTTGATGCGCGCCTCGCTGTCCACCGCCGCCGCGCGCTGCTTGAGCGCGTCGCTCTGCACCGCGCGCAGGTCGGTTTCCAGCGTGGCCACCCGCATGTCCAGCACCTCCTTCTCCCGAATCATCTTGGCCTCGGCCGTCTTGCTGGTATTCAGCTCACGCTGTGGGAATGGAGACAAGGATGGAAGCGGTGGAGAGGGAGGGCTGTCGGACGTGCAATGCCAAGCGCGGCTGCGCATAAGGGGTAAACACCGCCGCATGTCTTTGTGTCACGTGTACAGCACTCTTGTATTTTAGCATCGCTGCAATGCGCAAGCGCCATGCGCCCGCAACACGATACAGCCTCCGATGTCAGGCCTGCCACGCCACGCCTCGCCACGCGCCTGCAGCTTGGCGTTTGCCTCCTTCTCCTCGGTTAGCTTTGCCGTCGCGGCCCGCAGCTCCCGCCCCATGTCCTCGCTGTGCCCGAACAGCATGGCCAGCTGCGTCGTGGTCAGACCCAGCGTGCGCTGCGCTGCGCCCAGCGGGCCCGGACTGTTCCAGCTCTTGTCGTTGATGTTGGGCACGCCCTCAAGACCCTGGCATGAGAAATAACGAAAGGAAGTGACAGGTGAGCGGTCTGGGCGCTGCCTGGCCCGCAGTCCACGCGGACTGGCCACTGGTGCAGCTGGAACGGGCTCATAGGTACCGTACGCATTCTGATCGTGTCCTTGCCCCGCTGGAACTGAGCGCCAAGGCAGCCCCTTACTCCACCTGCATGATCATGGTCCGCGCGACCAGCTTCACCAGCTCCGTGATGGTGGCGGCCTGCGGAGGCGAGAGAGAAGCACACCACGAAACCCAAACGTTGGTCAAAAGGGCAGCGCCGCCCGCCTAAAAGCGCGGCAGGTATGAGATGAAGCGAGCTGTGGCCCAAGGCCTGAAGGCCGGCAGGCACATCTGTGCGCTTGCTCCCCATGCAACCACCGCCCCGCCCCACCTCCCGCTCCAGCTCCTCTCGGCGAGTGGTCTCCTGCCGCCGCGCCTCAACCGCATCCGCCAGCTCCAACCGCAGCTTCCGAAGTGTGGCCTCGCTCTCCGCACTGGCCTTGGCGGCGGCGGCCTCGCTAGACTTGAGCGTGGCGCGCACCTATGAATGAGCAAGAGCGCGAGGCGGGACAAGGGTGAGGTGAGGCCAAGTTGTGGACGGGCCTGGAAAGACGAAGCAGAATCAGTGGCCAGAGCACAACGCAGGTCATCCATCGGCGCAGCCCCGTCTGCTCTCGCTTTGGACCCTTACTTGTTGCTGCAAGTACTTTTCCAGCCCCCTCTTCTGGTATGGAGACTGTACAAACCCACGCGTGTTCATCACCGCCCTCGTAGAACCTACGCCTGTAGCTCCCCGCCAGGGGCAACCCCACCACCACCCGCACACACACACGTACCTCGTACAGCGCCCGCTCCGTTGCCACCAGGCTGTCCTCCACCTCTGAGAGCCGCTTGGTGCGGCCGGCCAGCGCTTCTGAGAGCTCCGCCACTCGCGCCTGCTGCTCCTCCAAGTCGGCGCGCAGGTCAGCGGCAGCGGTCTCGTACTGCTCTGTCACTTTGCCAACCTGCGGGGTTGCAGGTAGGCCGGCGCCGCTGCACGTGTCAAGCCCGCGCTACCTAGAACCCCACGCCAAAACCCCGGAGCCCACACGTGCGCGGCCAGATCTCGCGCTTCTCCTGGCTAGCAAACCCCTGCAGGTCGTACCACGCCCTGGGCGCAGCCACGTGCAAAGCCTGCGCCGCCCCGACATGCAGCAGACGCCCATCCACAGTCCCCTCACCTTGCCCAGCGCCACCGCCTGTTGTCGGTGTTGCTCGCGCAGGTCCGCCAGCGCCGCCTCCAGCTCCCGCACCTGCTGCCGCTGCGCCACCACCAGGATCTCGTTCCCCTCGTACTGCTGACGCATGGACACCAGCGCGGATTCCAGACGCGCAACCTGAGGGGCCGAGGGACCGCATCACGGCTTGTGTTTTTTTTTTGGTGCGGTCAGACCTCATCGCATGCTCACAAATGGCCTATGACAACACTTGCACGGCCTGAGTTCCACGGCGTACTGCGCACCTCCTCGCGGCCATCCTGGGTCTGGTCGCGCGCTACGGCGGCGGTGGTTGCTGCCTCCGCTGCCTGGCGCTTGGCTGCCTCCACTGCGTCCCGCAGCCCGGCCCGCTCCGCCTCGAAGCGCTGGTTCATGGTGCGGTGGTGCAGCCACTCAGCCTCTTGCCTGCAGGTGTGGGAGGGTGGGGGGCAGAGTGGGACACGCGCTCGGGCCAGGCTATCCAGCTGCCCAGCCATGCTACTCAACACAACCCAATGTGTCACCGCCGCCACATGGTCGCGCACATCACCGGAGGCCACACCGCCAGCCGCACCTCCGGAGAAGCTCCCTGGCCGCCTCGAGCTGCTGCTCCGCCGCCGCCCGCCGCGCCACCTCGCCCGCAAGCGCCGCGTCAGCTAGCGCGAACCGCCGTGTCGCCGCCGCTGCGGCCTGCTGCGCCGCCATAAGCTGCGCCGCAAGGCCGCCCGCCGTCGCCATCACCGCTACTGCCCCGCCCGCGCTTCCGCCTGCGGCCTCTTGCTCCGCTGAGGAGGCCGCGTCATGCGTGAGCCGGTCCCGCTCAGCAAGGACGCCCGACCACGCCGCCGCCACCTCGGCGGCGCGCGCCTCCGCCGCCAGCGCACCCCGCAGCGCCACCAGCCCCGCCTGCTGCTCCGCCAGCACCCCCAGCAGCTCACCGCGCTCGCGGCACTCCGCCGCCACCTGACGCCGCAGCTCCTCCATGCCCACGCCCACCACGTACAGCGCCGCGTCCGCCAGCTCCGCAGCCGCAGCGGCCTGCAGCCCCGGGTCCGAGGCGGTGGGTGCGTCCGCAGACGCGGCCTGTGATTGCAGCTGCTGCTGTTGCTGTTGCTGTTTTGCGGCTGCGGACATGACTTGCTGCATTGTGTCAGCGAGCCAGGACTGCAGGTGCAGCGCGTCCTCGCGCTTGCTGGGCCGCAGCGCGGGCAGCGGCAGGCCGCGCCTGTGAAGAGCAGACATACGTGTTGGCATCCTAGTATCAAGACAATATTACTGCAAGCACGCCGTTGGCCATCCAACTTTAGCGATACGCCTTGTGTCCTAACAACCCAAGACAGTCCCTCAGGAAGGCCTACACAATCCGAAAAACTTGGCGGCAGGGTGACACCCCCAATCCTTGGCCCGGCCCCAGTCTTGCGCTCATCAGTCACCTTAGTGAACCGTCCAAACCAGTCGCCGAGCCGCTACTGGCCTCCACCCCACCGCCAGGCGCGTTCACACTGCCGGCACGTTCTCGCTCCCGCTCCTCAGCCGCCGCTGCGTACGCCTGTCCGCCCTCCGTTTGTCGCACCACGTTGCGCACCCAAGCCAGTTTGTCATCGGTGGCTGCTGGACCCAGACCCGAGCCAACGCCAGTAGTTCGCGACACGGACAAAGCCCGGTCCAACGCACGTGCGGACGTGGGTCTCATGGCGCCAGCACCGCCGCCGCCAACAGCGCTACCGGCGGGCGCGACGCTGTCCTTTGCAACCCTGTAGCGCCAAAAGGAGCATTACTGACGTGTTGCTTTAGTTTCATGAACTGCACTATTGCGCACTCGTGGCATTGTCTGGCCAAGGACGCGTGGGCGCAAGCTTCCACCCCTAGAAAGTTGCCGTCTGCGCACTTACGTTAGAAGCGCACGGTTCTGCGCCTCCCGCGCCACCACCGCCGATTCCAGCTGAGACACAAGAGAGTCGGCTGCAATGCGCAGAGCCGCAGCTGCAGCCCCCATGCCCGCCAAACTCGCGTTGGCAGCCGCGTCCGCGGAGCCTGGAGCCTGCCCCTGGGCTGCTTGTCCGCCTACAGTCCCGGACGCCAGCGCTCCGAGCAGCGTCGCCGGCACTGCAGGGTTACTGCTGCGAAGACCGCCGCCCATGCCCACCGGCAAAGGCACCTGGGTGTGCCCCGGCAGTAGATTAAGACCGGGATTCTGCATCAGCAACGAGGCGGTGTGGGCGCTGAGTGGCCGCGAGGGCGAGCCGGGAGCCATGGGCGCCAGACTAGGGCTGGCGCGGCCGCTGGCCTCAAAAAGCGCGCCACGAAGGGCGGCAGTTGCCGCGGGGATGCCTGCAGGTGCACAGGAAGGTGGTCGAGCGTAGGGAGGAGACAAGGCGTGCGCGGCATGCCAAGGCGTGCACCAAGGCGTGCACGACTGCTGTGTGGCCGGGCGGGAGTTGCACCACCCGTGGAGCCCTTGAACTCAGAGCCCTGCGCTGAGACCCTGCTTCCCCTAAGGTCCCGCGCCACGTACAGTACAAGCGTTTCACGCATTAGCACACACACCCACGGTCAGGCACCGAGAGCTGCGCACAAGCCAATTCCCATTGACTCGCCATAGCTCTCCGGCAAGCTCTCCGTTGCGCCCGGGTTAGGCTTTGGCGGGATGATAGCAGGTAAAGTCGCAGGAGGCATCCCGCCAGTCGCTGCTTAAAGTGGCCGCGGTGTGTTGGCACGCATGCTAGAGTGCGACCCAGCCCCGGTAGGCTCAGACAGGCTAAGCAACCGTTCCAACCGTTTTGCACAGAAGCTCACGAGAAAACAATTGAAGTTAGTAAATCTGAAGGTGTTTTTGTTGCTTCAACGCTTGAGATGCCCTTGGGTAAACATACGTAGCTTGGATTAGGTTATTGCTTTTCATACACACAAAGCTCTAATGAAACGGGCCGGAATCGCGACCGCCGAATGAATGTCAATGTGCAAACTGCGCTTTGTTGTTATGGTCTTATGCAATTGCTTATTACTGCAAAAGAAAGTGCGTCTTGAAATTATATCTCACCAGAGCACCTACGGATAGCGAGGGCCTGCACGCACTAACCCATCTGGAGTGCAACCCCAGCTCTCAAGCGCCCCGAAGCATGGTGAAAATTATCAATGGGGAAATTGTGGCAGGTATGGCCTGCCTCTGAGCAGAACCAGTCATTTGGACCCAGTGCGGGGGCTTTGACAGTATCCCGTGCTGTTCGCCACAGACGATGATCCCCGCCTGCGGCAGCGCCAGGTCCCGCAACCGGGGTGAGCAGGCGCGACGTGACAACGACGGGTCTTTGTCCATGGGACCGTTGCCTGGGCCGCAATAAGGCCAGCGGGTGTGTGGTGCGCTATTACCGTACCGTACTTTGTGCCGGTGCTCGGTCGCATGTGCAGGCCGCCGGAGGCAGCACACGGAGGTGCCGGACGTGGAGCGTATGGCACTAGTGGGCCAGGAGCTGGGCCGGGACAGCAGCCTGGACCCGGGGGTGCAGCCGCAGCTGGTGGAGCTGGTGGCATCGGCTTCAACCTGAGCGCCCCGCCGCTGCGGTCAGTGCAGGGCCTGACCTGATTCAAGGCGTCAAAGCGGAGCGTGGACGACTCATCGGGATAGGACATGAGCGGCTGTTCCGGGTAGTACCATTTAGCTGGTTTGATAACTTTGCGCCTGGTTGAACATCGCTCATGCTTGCCTGCTCCGCGCTACAGTTTTGTGCCGCCGCCGCCCGGCTCCGACGCACTGGGCCTGCCAGACATGGAGGTGCTTGGTGTGCGCATCACCCCCTTCGCCATCCTGGGCGTGGTGGGGCTTGGCATGATGCTGGGCTGGTGAGCGCGTGCGCAACCGGGGTGGGACCGTGCTCCCATGCCTTCGGCTGAAGCACAGGAGGGCACCTGCGCTGATGTACATGGCTGTGTGCAAGCCAGCGCAAGCATCGTCCACTGTACGGCACTGACACAATCGCCGCACCCATACTCTGTGTAGGCGGGGCGTGCTGGTGGCGCTGGTGTTGTACTACGTCTACCTCGCCAACCAGGGGAGCAACCAGCAGCCGGGTGCTCCGCAGCAGCACGAGCCGCACCAGCAAGGGGCTGCAAGGCTGCAGGGCCAGCGGCCGGCGCACGGTGGCAACCCAATGGACTTTCTCCATGTGCGTGTTTCTTCGTTTTGCACGCTTAGTATGGTCTGCACAAATTTCTTGACGTTTGCAACTGTGAGCGGGAAACCCGTCCCCCGTGCTTGCGAACGTTATGTCGCAGAACTACCTGAACGGGCCCCGGCCGCAGCCCTCAGCGCAGCGGGGCCCCCACGCTGACCAGGGAGCTGCGGGACCCAACCGCCAGCAACACTATGACGCGGCTGCAGCGGCAGGGCATGGCCGGAGTCAGGCACCGGACCCATCAACGGCTGCAGGCGGTGGCGGCGGTCAGAGTGGCTCTGGCGGCTGGGCAGCATTCCAGGGTCAGGGACAGAAGCTGGGCAAATCATAAGGGGCCTTGCTGTGGCTGTGGCCCGCATTCTTGGCAACATGTCAAAATGTGTGGTCGTCTCGTATGCAGCAAAATGCTTCTTTTGTTCTACGTCAGGAGCACGTGACACCGGCTGGCTTGAGTAGTGGACCATGCCTGGACCATGCGCCCAGTTGCGCTTCAGTCTTGCCTTCCACTGGAGTCGTTTTGACAGGGCATTATGATATCCCTTGCTGATGCCCCGCTTACGCGTACGGTACGTTGCTGTTCGCAGCCGCGGTGAGGTCAGAGGGGAGGCAGAATGCCAGATCCCTTGAACGAGGCAGAGACACAGACCCGGACAGGCGGTGGATGGGGGTGTTGGGGGTGCTGTTGGGGGTGTTGGGGGCGGTGGGGGCTCTGGGGGTGTTGGGGCATTGGGTTCGCTGGGGCCGCTGGGGGCGGTGGGGGTGTTGGGGGCGGTGGGGGTGTTGGGGGCGGTGGGGGTGTCGGGGGTGTTGGGGGCGGTGGGGGCTTGGGTGGGGGTGTTGGGGGTGGTGGGGCCGCTGAGGGTGCTGGGGCATTGGGGCACCGACATTGCAATTCTACGATTAAAGCTTAACATGAAAGAGTTCAAGGAAAAGCTTACGCGCAGTCTGGTGCTGTATCTGCTTGAACGTGAGTTGCCGTCACGGAATCTGCGAGATTGTAGGCAAGCAAGCCTCTTGCAAGAGCTCGTTTGCCCGACGAAGGTTGCTGACATGGCATACTGCAATTTTCACATGAAAGCACGTTGCCGGTGGATCGGTGATGATGCCCTTTTAAGTGCAGAGTTAAGCCTACCTTCAGGGGATCGCTGCCTGCTGCGCTTTAGCCCTTTCCTGCACAAGACGACGACGCTCATGCAGCTCCTTCAAGTGGTCCAGCGATCCAAGCGGCGCATCTGCCATGTCTGCACGCGAGCTGCGATGGATATGGCAAAGGTCGCCTCGTTTTGGTCTGGGGGGTCGGGGCGTCCACGCCTGCGAGCTCGCTGTAGTGCTTGGATGCGTAATGGATTCTGCAGCCAACTAGCTAGTCGTGTCACTGTAAGGATAGCGCACAACACTCGCTTGCCCGAAGAAGGTTGCTGACCGCGCTTGGTGTTTCCTCAGATTGAGGTCGCTGTTGGATCCGCCACCGCTGACTCTGCCCCACGCCGACTCCCGCTTGCAGATGAAGCGGCGCATGGAACTGGCGGCGTTGTGGCTGCTTATCACCATGGCGGCAGCCCTTATGCTGCAGGAACCTAGCTATCCCGCAATGCTGTCCATGTTTGAGCAGCAGCTGACTGCGTTGCTAGAGAGCTGGCTCAGACCATGGTCGGCGGGCCGCTGATCATTCGCTAGCCAAAGCTGGTCCTTACAGCCAGCGAATGATCAGCGGCCCGCCGACCATGGTCTGAGCCAGCTCGAACAACGCAGTCAGCTGCTGCGCGAACTCCAAGAGGGACACCCAGCCCAGCATTGCGGGATAGCTTGGTTCCTGCAGCATAAGGGCCGCCGCCATGGTGACAACGCCGCCAGTTCCATGCGCCGCTTCATCTGCAAGCGGGAGTCGGCGTGTGGCAGAGTCACACATTGCATGGTATCGGACTGCACCGCGACGCGGGATGAGCGTCAGCTCAGCTTGAGGACCCGTCCTGCTGCATGTGCTACGCCGTGCTAAAAACCGCCGTGCGTCTTAACCCGCGCACGCGTGGGCGACCGTTCTAGTACCTGGACGCTTGCGCCCTGGTTAGTGCGTGCGCTGTGCGTGTGTCCTGCGGCCTAGACGTTTCCCGGCACTTCTGTGCCTAGGCTTGTGACGTTGAGGCACAGCGGTGGGGCTCTGGCGGGTTGAGGCTTGGCTAGGACTCACTGTGCGCGGAGTCACACGGACTTTGCCCGCGGGAGGGTTTGCAGCAAAGTCGGGGTTGGTGGAGTCATGTTGGGCCCTGATAGCATGTGATGGCTCGGCGTCTTCGGGTGCTGGGACTGTCCTCTCTGTAACATCCGCATTCTTAACCCGAACTGAGCTAACTGGCAAACCCAAAAAAACTCCTACCCTCACCTTTCTAGCAAGATCAGCTTGCATAGCAGGCACATCATTTGTGTTGCCTTCCTCCGCGGCGACCGCCGCGAATTCAAGCGGCGCATCCGCCATGCCTGCGCACAGTTGCCCCTAAATCAACCTGCCTCTATCCGACATCTCTGCAGGTGGAAGCCCAGTCGCATCCACACTTGCAAGCAAGCACAGCTGCCCGCCGATGCCGCCGCCATGCCCTTCCTGGATATTCTACTTACACTCTGTACAACACCCGCCGGCCACGCGCGGATTACTGCACGCATGGCAGCCAAGTGGCCGTTACGGGGCCGTTGGGATGTGGGGGCCCAGCCCCGTAACTGATGGGGGCCAGTGGTAGGCCCTTTACACCGGCGCCGACATTACAGGGCAGTTGGTGGATGGGGTTCGTGGATGCAATGGGGGCAGTGTGCGCCAAGGGTCCGTGGGTGCGACGGCCCCGTGTACAGCTGCTGCATGGCCCCGTCACGCTGCCATGGCGCACGCGGAGGCACACACGGCACTGATCGGGTTCTGGGCGGGGTATCAGGAAGCGGTTCTGGGTTGCATCACTTGCAAACAGTGCATCGCATCAAAGTGCCCCCGGGGGCGCCCCAGGGCTCCTTGGCTACATGTACGTGCGATGTCCGTACGGTATGCCTCCATGTGCAAGCGACCACCGCCAGGTTCTAAGCTTGATGATTCACATAAACTCTGTCTAGCATCAACATTACACCACCGTTGGTAAAGCATCCGACGCATGCATGCTCCTACGATTGACGTGCGTTGCGGAACTGATGCGGACGTATACCAGAGCGGAAGGCGGAGTGGGCTTGCAGGCGGCACGAGAGCAGGCAGTCAGTAGCGCAAGTTGCGAATTCACATGTTACCTCGTAACCGACGATAAACGCTGTGGACGGTCGGGCCCATGGCTGGCTGATGGAAGGCGGCTGCTGTATTGGGATGGCTGGGCTGGGCGACTGCGGCCGGGACTACCAGAAAGGATGCGCCCGAAACCAACCTGGAGAACACCAGCGCCACCGGTGCCCAGCACGACATGTATGGGAGGGAGGGAGGGACAGGAGGCGTGATGCACTGCAGCGTAGAAGCTATGGCGCTAGGCGCGAGGCAAGCAACGTCGACCCCAAAACAACCGCGAGGACATGGTGCGCACGCCGGGCTGCGGGCTGTGGCTGTGCGCTGCGTGGGGCGGCTAAACGAAGAACACTAGGTATGGAGAAGTAGTGGATGCGGTTAAATGAGCAAGTGCGCTGGGCAGCCGAGGAAGTAACGACAGCGCGATCGCTACTGATCGCTGCATGGCTCAACCCCGTCGCAATGCGGTCGGCATGGGCGCGTGCGGTGAATGCCGTGCGACACCAGGAAGCCACATGCTGCAAACACACTCGAACCCTCCGAAAGGGCGGCAAGGGACGCAAACAAACGCAGACAGTGAGGCATGGGACGCAAAGAGCAAGCAAGGCTTAGTTTCAGCGTTTGAGGGGGCTACGCCCCCCCCCCCAACACCCCCTCCCCGCCCGCTCTCCTCCTCGCTCTAATGCATTGGGTTCGGTTTAGTTGGGGCTGTATCTACACACACACACACACACACACACACTGTCCCGGCTGTATCTACACACACACACACACACACACACTGTCTCGGCTGTATCTACACACACACACACACTGTCCCGGCTGTATCTACACACACACACACACACACACTGTCCCGGCGCCGTCCACCAGTGAGGTCGTCCGCACCACCATCATGCCGCGCATGGGCTGGAAGCTCTCTGGCTCTGAGACCCTCAAAGTCCCCCTAGCGAAGCTATCCGTCCGCATGGCCACATCCATGCAACTGGACGATGTGGCCACGCGGCGGGCGGACCTACACGAGGATTTTGAGCGCGCGGCACAGGGCCTGCCGCCGCGCGCTGTGGTGCGGCGGGAGGACCTGCCAGCAGCTACGGCTGCAACGCTTGGCGCCATTAGGGACACCCTGGCGCGCCTTTGGCAGGAGGTACGCTGGGAACGGCGACACTTTGAGACGCTGTGGCGGTTGGCCATCGACGCAGTGCGGCTGCCGGGAAATTCGCATATGCCGTTGGCTCGCCGTGAGCCATGCGGCTGTGGGCAGCACGGCCATGGGGGCGCCGTGGCGGGGGCACACGTCGCCGCCGCGCCCACGCCACGGCAGCACCACTTCTGGGATTGCGCGGTGGCGAAGGCCGTGGTGGCGCAGATCAACGCACACAACCCCGGTCCGGCTCCCATCAGCCAAGCCCAGCTGTGGCTGGTCCAGGCGCCGCCGGGCTTTCAGCAGTGTGTTTGGGACGTGGTGGTGATGGCGGCGCTGGCCGCCACAGAACATGGCCGGGTGCGGCTGCGCGGGATGACGCGCGCCGCAGCGGCCCTGGAAATTCAGACGGCGGCAGCAGCAGCTCCCGAGGCTGCGGTGGCAGGTGCAGTGGAGGCGGAACCCGATCTTGACGAGATCCCGCCCACACAGCTGACGCCGCCGCAGCCAGGCGTCCACCCCGTCGAGCTTGCGTGCGCTCGCGCAGTCGCGGACTTCTGGTCGCGGCTGATGCAGTTCGCGCAGCTCGGCGTGCCCCAAAAGGGCTAGGATGGTGTTGACGCCACCCACCCCATCCTGGCGGTGGTGAACGGTGAAATGCTGTGCGCGTTGCCGCAAGCTATGGAGCTGGAGGCTTGAAAGGGATCAGCCCTGAGGAGAAGCGCGTGAGCACTAACATGAGCCACTGAAGCAGTGGCATACGAGAGGGTCAGCGGGG
This sequence comes from Chlamydomonas reinhardtii, assembly GCF_000002595.2. Taxonomy (NCBI): domain Eukaryota; kingdom Viridiplantae; phylum Chlorophyta; class Chlorophyceae; order Chlamydomonadales; family Chlamydomonadaceae; genus Chlamydomonas; species Chlamydomonas reinhardtii. Next base: position 5,687,069 of record NC_057004.1, on the reverse strand, counting down.
GAGCTTAGTGGGCAGGCGAAGGGTTTCTTTGTTTTTGGGGCCAGGTTTGGGGGGTTTCTGCTTGTGAGGTTGTTTTGAGTGCTGCAGCACCCCGGGCCTTACGGCCTGGACCGGCCTAGTGGCCAGACGCGTTTGTGGCTGCCCTTAGGCATAGTCTGCCCTGGCGTCGAGAGCTGGTTAGGTTGCGGTTGAGGTCGTGCAGGCTGCGGGGTCGCAGGACTCAGCCCCACAGCCACTGTGGTCGTGCTGTCGCGTGCTGTCGCGTGCTGTCGCGTGCTGTCGCGTGCTGCGTGTTGCGTGTTTTGTTATGTTTGCTGTTTTTTGTTTTCTGCCCGCCTGGTCTTAAGATGTAGCTCGCCCGCTGGGTCTGAGGTTGTTACACCGGTAGTAATTCCGCAAGGGTTACTGGCGCGGTGAAGGGTCGGAGTGCGTTTCCCTGTGGACTCCAGAGCTGTTTTGCGCTCTGCTGGGGAAACGCGAGGTCACGGCAGCCCTCGATCGAGAGCCCTGTCGTTGGTTATACCAGATACACGATTCACGTGATCTGGCAGAATAACCGTGGAAACCGTAGTCTCACACACACACACACACACACACACACACACACACACACACACACACACGCACACACACACACGCACACACACACACACACACACACACACACACACACACACACACACACACACACACACACACACGAGAAGGGGTACTCGGCGAGATTAGGGGACCATATGCAGCCCCACGCGGCGAGAACGCACCTCCGAAAATGCCCAATCTTTCTTGCCCGAGGGGTTGCATTGCGCCCGTGTCTTGCCGCCCCCCGAACTCCCGAAGGTGCAAGCCCTGTAGACCGAGCATTACCGACGATGCTTGTTGAAACGAATGCGCACGTATGACAGTCTGCATGCGTTGTTACCCCAAGTCCCGCACAAAAACTTCCCGCACTGCTGACGGCACGTCTGGGCTGCGCATTACCTGACTTGGCAAGTGTTGTGTGACCCAATGACCCGCCTTTCCCGCAAATGAACTTTCCGGCGGACGGCTAACGTTGGCGCTCCATTAATGCTGGTGACTGTGATGTTGGGTGTTGGCATGCCGGGCATGTCGGTTCTTGCGTCGGCTTCTGGTGTTGCCTGCCGTTTGTGAGCCTTCGGGCTGATTTCAGACTCCAGACCGTGCCATCGGCACAGGTAGGTGGTTTGGGGCGTTGCCCCGTGTTGAGCCTTCGGGCTGGGACCAGAATGTGCCTCCGGCACGCTCGCGAATTTCGGGCGCTGCCCTGCAGATGTGCCTTCGGGCTGGGACATGCTGTGCCACCTGGCACCAGACACGAGCAGTGCTTTGCGGTTGATAAGGCGTCGCCGGACTACATGCCGGCGTACCTGCCGGTGTACCGTGCGGTGTACCTGGTTTAGCGTCGGGTGCTGTAGACAGCGCTTCATGCGCAGACACGGGTTGCCACATGTTGTGGGGCTTTGGCGGGCCTAGGCTTGGCTTCGACTCATGAGTGTTGCGCCCGACACGCTTTATGCGAAGACCTATTGCACGGTTGTGGAAGGTCGGCAGCCAACTGGGGGGAGGGTGGTTTCCCTTCGGGCCGGAGATGGTCCCTCTTGACCTGGGTGCGGGGCACCCTTGCTTGGGCGGACTGTCCCTTCTTTGTAATGTCGGAATCTTAAGACTGGCGCACATGCAGGTGCATGCCACTCGGCACCACCCGCTCCCCCTGCCTGTCCCACCTCCCCCATTTTGTGTCAGCGATGTGAACATGTATGGGCCAAGTTTGGCGCAGTGGTCAATCGGCCATTGGAGGCCCTGCAGCTGTCCTGCCCTACTAAGAGCACACATCCCTGGCGGCCACCACAATCACGAAATGCAGAGCCCGCTACTTTCAGTCACTCCCCTCCAGTCAGCTTTACACGTAGCCCGCCATAATCCGACAGCGAGATTCAGCCTACTGTTTCCTCTCCGCGACGAATGTCGAACGCGGTTCACCCTAGACTATGTCGTGTGCCTTTTGGCATCATGCCGTGCGGCGCCTCGGCAACACACGAGCTGCAGTGCAGTACCTGCAGCGCCCCTTCCGACTATTGCCGCACCATCCATCATGACGCGGACCACCCCGCACTCAACACCATCACGTCTTGCTGACCGCATGCCGTATCGCTTGGTCGTTACCCGATGTCTGTACTGAGGTTTGGTTTGCTACTTGTGTCAATCCCTCGTCATAAAATCATGGCAATCGCCGAGCGCGTCAGAGCTGGCGATTGCGGGTCATCCATCCTGTGCACAGTACACACTTACACCTAATGCTGGCTCTCGAACTCAAACACAAAAACCCTGCCCGGTACATAACCTCGACAGATGCGACGTGAGCCCCGCTCTGTCAAGCCGCGCACGACCGAACCCTCCTGGTGATGGATGCCATCACCAATGAATTGATAAGGATTTCGGTCTCTCGACAAGCAGATTCATAGGCAAACACTCTCGATTGACTACAGTTACACTACACTTGGGAAATCATCCGCAGCAGCCCTCCGTTGCAGGTAACTTACAGGCCGGCGCCGAGCTGAGGGGGGCGGTATGCGCCCGACATAGCTTGGCCCAGTGGATTGTACCGGTACGGGTTCGCCGCCAACCCGAGCACTGCATTCGCCCCGCCAGCCGCCTGCTGTGCCGTGCCCGTCGCCGCCGGTGCGCCGCCAAACGCTGCCGGCCCGAAGCCCGGCGGCGGCGCCTTGGGCGGCGCGCCCGCCATCGGCGCCCGCACGCCACCGTACGCTAGCCCTGACTGATCGCTGCCCATCATGCCCAGAGGGTTGTAGGGCTGCGTTGCGCCGCCCATCCCGCCCAGGGCCGTGGCGTTGAGATTCTGCCACAGCGAGGACAGGCCAGTGGAGGCTGACAGGTCCATGCCCGGCAGGCCCGACCACATTGAGTACGTGCGCGGTGTGCCGTTGGCGTTGAGGCCGATGGGCCCGGCCGCGGAACCAAAGGCTGAGGCGTCCGTCTGCTGAGGCGGCTGGATGGGCGCCCGCGTCACCGCCGGTGCCTGCACTACGGTGCCCTGCAGGTGGGTGAAGCCCGGAGGAGGAGGCGGGCGTGCAGCGACCAGCGGCGCGCCTTGCGCCGCCACTGTTGCCTGCGTCTGAGCGGCGGCCGCTGGCTGCGCCGGGGCACTGAAGCCAGGGGGCGGCTTCGTCACTGGCCGCCGGGCCGCTGCCTGGTCCTGGTTCTTCTGCTGCAGCAGCGCCATCAGCTGCGATGCGGCCTCCTTGCTAGACACGGTGCCCTGCGCCACGCCCTGCTGCATGGACGCCAGGAGGGCTGGCGCCTCCGGGTAAGGCTCCACACTGCTGGCACCCAACGACAGCGGCACGTTAACGGCCCGCCGCATGCCGTTGACCGTCGTCGCCACCTGCGCACCGAAGTAGGAGGATGAGGCCTCGAACCCGGGCGGCAGCATGGGCGGGAAAGCGGACGAGGAAGACGACAGGGACACGGGCTGGGCCTGCTGGGCCTGGTACTGCTGATGCTGGTGCTGCAGCTGCAGCAGCTGCTCAGGCGTAACCGGTGGATCTTGGGACATGAGCTCGAGCGAGCCGCTGCTAGCCGCGCGGTCCATAGATGAAGCCACAGAGCTGCTGCGCCGCGTGCCCGGGCCCGACATGTCATAGCTGTTCAGCCCCTCGCTCGCGCCAGATGGACTGTGCCGGTGCTGCTGCCCGCCTGCCACCGACGCCGTCGTGCTCCCTGCCGCCATGCTGCCCTGACCTTGCGAGCCGGTATGCTGGTGGTGGTGATGCTGCTGGTGCTGCCGTGCAGGCTGCGGGTGCTGCGGCTGCTGGTGCGTGGTGGGCGCGCCAAGCGATGGCCACGAGGACTCGTCCATGCTGAGCGCTGGCCGCTCAATTTCTACCGACTGGTTCCGCGATAGCCCGCTGGTAGGCGACGCGTTTGCCCACGTCACGCCGCTAGGCAGGCCCGGGCCCGCGCCAGAGGGGTCCTCGAGCGCCGTGCTGCCCCGCTTGGCTGCTGGGAGGGGCGGAGCGTCTCGCCGAGCAGCCGCGGGCACCGGCTTCGCCGCCGCGCGACTAGCGACCGCGCTGGCTGCCGACGTTGAGGCCGCAGGCGCCGGCGCTGTGGGTTTGGGCCGCATAGCCTCCTGCACGCGCTCTGCTTCCAGCTGTTTTGCGTACTCCCTGGCCTCATCGCTGCCGAACCCTCGCCGGCAGTTCGGGCACACACTGCTGCAGTGCAGCTTGAGCTTCTCAAAGCAAAACAGGCACATACGGTACCTGTGAAACAGGGCGGGCAGCCGCTCAGCGCTCAGAACGTCCAGGTCCACCGCGCCCAAACAAACATCTAGAAGCGCGCCGACCGACTAAACGGGTGGCTTACCCGCAGGGGCAGGGCTGGAATGACATATCTGTCTCATCCAGGTCCTCCACGCACAGGGGGCACGTCTCCTGCGACGGAAGAAGCGCGACCTCAGCAACATGCCGGCAAAGAGGGGCTAGCTTGACAAGACTGGACCTCACCTTTTCAAACTCGCTCCTGCTAGGGGGTGCGGGCGGCTGCTCTGGAGCGACCAGCACGGTCCGGGCAGGAGGTGCAGGCTTGCCATGAGCCTTCGCTGCTCCACCGCGCACCTGCAGCACCCCAACACGCGGGTCAGCAAAGGCCCGCCCAGTATATCTTTGATATACAATAGATCTTCAAACCGCAGCGCACCAGGGTGACGGCCGAAACAGCGGGCTTCGCAGCGGGGACGCGCGGCATCGGTCGCAAACAAGGTTTGAAGACTGCTTCACGGTCCGGCACAGCACGTAAAAGGAGCAGCACTCGCAGTCAGGGCAGAAACAGGGTCGAGTGGTGATTTGCTGAGACAGATGCCTTGGCCGGGCCCGCAATTACAAGAAAATCGCCCCCATCCCTGGAGACCGGGCACTCAGTCTGTCCTCTCAGCGCCTACTGATCAAGACGCTGCTGCTGTTGCTGGTATTGGTTGGCGATAAATTACATTGCTTGACACTCAAGCTCGCCTGCTACTCCTTGTGCTGTTTGGGCCGGGCGTTGGCTGTGCTCCATCGGGCACTTGATAAATGCAGGATCTGACCATGACCACCTGCTGCTGCACGGAAGCCCTGCTCGGCAGCGACGTTTCAGCTTCACCTTAGCGATTCACCAGATCTCTCGGCGCGGCCCCGCGGCCCCACAATGCATGCCGGCAGTGGCGATGATAAAGGCGTAGACTCTGTAGACGATGTGGAAGGCAGGGGGCTGGATGCTGCCTTCGGCCCGGGTGGGTGCCATCATCCCCGCCCCCAGGACCCGCCGCCCCCATGCGCACTTGCAGCGTGGCTACAGAAGGCCCACTGCCGTTGACGGTTACCGCATGCGAGCTAGGAGACAGCACTCATTGTGGCTACTCATGGGCAACGGCAAACGGTACACGTTTCTAGGCGCCCGCTGCGTCTGGGTCAGGGACGGTACTGTCAAGGCAGGTCAAGGGCAGACTGCGCCAACGCCTCATGCTGCTATAGACGTCCTCGGTGGGTTCAGCCGTACTATAGACCGTAGGTCTGCGGGTGCATCTACATATGAATGCCATCTTCGTGCTGCCTGCAGTGTAAATCTGTTCGGCTGTGTTGTGCGGTCCCGCCCATTTCGCGACTCTGGCTCTTGTTCTAAACGTCTGGGGTCGTCTCCAGACGTTTGTGACTTTGGGTATCAGGCCAAAGGGTTGGGACGCTGTGCCGTTTGCGCATCCTTTCATATCTCGGGCTGTTGGTGACGGCATGGTTTTGCGCTTGCCGTATGACGCTGATTCCCCGCCTCCCTCGCCGTGAGAGGTTGTGCGTGGTTGGTGGCTTTGTGTGTGGGCAGGATGCACGTGTGGGCGACCGTTCTAGTACCTGGACGCTTGCGCCCTGGTTAGTGCGTGCGCTGTGCGTGTGTCCTGCGGCCTAGACGTTTCCCGGCACTCCTGTGCCTAGGCTTGTGACGTTGAGGCACAGCGGTGGGGCTCTGGCGGGTTGAGGCTTGGCTAGGACTCACTGCAGGGGGGGGGGGTAGTTTCAACTGGGAAAGGCCCCATGTTCTAAAACGAAGGAGCTTGACGAGAGGACTCCAAATCCACTTTCAGAGTTTCAATCAGGGTAGTAATTGCAAAGTTATGGATGCGGATGTTACAGAGGGGACAGTCCCAGCTCCCGAAGACGCCGAGCCATCACATGCTATCAGGGCCCAACCCCGACTTTGCTGCAAACCCTCCCGCGGGCAAAGTCCGTGTGACTCCGCGCACAGTGAGTCCTAGCCAAGCCTCAACCCGCCAGAGCCCCACCGCTGTGCCTCAACGCCACAAGCCTAGGCACAGGAGTGCCGGGAAACGTCTAGGCCGCAGGACACACGCACAGCGCACGCACTAACCAGGGCGCAAGCGTCCAGGTACTAGAACGGTCGCCCACACGTGCATCCTGCCCACACACATAGCCACCAACCACGCACAACCTCTCACGGCGAGGGGGGCGGGGAATCAGCGTCATACGGCAAGCGCAAAACCATGCCGTCACCAACAGCCCGAGATATGAAGGGATGCGCAAACGGCACAGCGTCCCAACCCTTTGGCCTGACACCCAAAGTCACAAACGTCTGGAGACGACCCCAGAAGTCAGCTACGACGGCAAGTCCAATGCTCAGCACCCGGGCCGACGGCAGCTTCGCTCGCGCAAAGTTATGGGCCCTCAAAGTTCAGGGTCGGTCATCGGGGTTGGGGGTCCCCAAGGTTTCGTCACGCGGATGTGGGTGGGACTGCCAGATTTCGTCTCTGCGCCCTAAACGCCCCTCTAAACGCTCCGCCCATTAGCACATGTACTAGCACACATTAGCATGCACATACTAAAGCATTTGCAGAACGTTTGGCCTCTGGAAAGCGGCTGCATGTCCGTCCACATCGGCGTTGTAGTAGCGTAGAGCCCCACTCGAGCGTCTCTCACTGGTGTCATGGAGACTATGCGATCTGATGCTAACGTGTAACGGCCAAGGCTTCGTGTGGGTCATGGCGACAAGGCTGCCGCCGGCCATCGAGCGTGACATGAATCCCGGGATTCTTCACATGATCCCGGGAGAAAGTCGACCAATCTCTTCCGGCACACAATCCCAAACATCATATATACAGCGCAATTGTAAGCTTAAGCGCACGCCCCGGTAGTCTGACAGAAGGGTCGGTGGTCGGCCATGGACACATGGACATGTGTGGCATGGCTGCCAGTCAAGTTGTGCCTCCAGCTGAACCGGAGGTATACAATTGTAGAGCTCGCCGAGAGCAGTCGATTGACACCGACCTGGCTAAAATCCAAAGGGTTTTGAGGGGGTTTTGAGGGGTTGCACGGTGGTGGGGGTCGGTCGGTCGGTCCGGAGGGGGGGTCGGGAGGTTTTGGGACATGGGGTCTGGAGGTTTAGTTCGTACCCCCCCCCCCTGCTCACTGTGCGCGGAGTCACACGGACTTTGCCCGCGGGAGGGTTTGCAGCAAAGTCGGGGTTGGTGGAGTCAAGTTGGGCCCTGATAGCATGTGATGGCTCGGCGTCTTCGGGTGCTGGGACTGTCCCCTCTGTAACATCCGCATTCTTAACGTCTACTTCATTCCCAGCCCTTCTTCACCTCAGCTCAACATCCCTGCCTGCATATGCGAGCCCACTCTCTCAGCCTACTACCGCTGTACGTTGCGTCCCTTGTCCCTTGACACCCTTAGGGGCACGCCCCATGGATCGCATGGCGGTTCGCTAGTGGGGGCATGGCGCTGCATGGGCTCATTGCATGAGATCTCGCTGCACCGCCGGCGGTGACTTGTAAACGGGCTTCCCGCGATGTGTAGGTAAGGAATTTGCAAGGCAACTGAATATTTCTTTAGCATCAAATTACAATAATTGCCGACAGAGCAATAGTTTCTTCGTGCACACGAGAGGGGGACTTTTATTCCCACTAGGCTTTATTGCCGCTTATTGACTGTATAGCTTGAGCACCTGGATCAAGGGAAATTCCTTCGCACGCCAGCTTTACTTTCGTGAGGGCGGCCTCGGGCAACTACGGGGCCGTCAATTAGTCTGCTTGCTATACCGAACTATATCAGAGCAAGGCCTGGCATCCTAGGTCTGGAGAGGCGCTCGGCGGAGGCTGGGGCCGAGCCGGGGCGGACTGGACTAACTAGCCAGTGCGGTCAGCTGGCAGGATGGAAGCTCAATATGCAGCTGTGTGCCAGGGCATTGACACATTGCTGGCGCAGCTGCAGCAGGAGGGCATACTCGATGAACAGTTCTCGCAGCTGATGGCTCTTCAAGACGAAACAAACCCCGATTTCGTGGCGGAGGTCGTGCAGCTATACTTTGAGGACTCTGTACAGAAGATTGAGCGCATGGGCGCCATGCTGACCGCCCCCGCCCCAGACTTCAAGGAGTTGGACCAGCTTGTGCATCAGTTCAAAGGTTCCAGCGCGAGCCTGGGTGCAGCGACCATCGCCCAGTTGTGCATAAAAATGCGAGAAGGCTGCCAAACGTCTAACCAGGCCATGTGCGCAGCGCTACTGGGCCAGCTGCGGGACTCCTACCTGCTGGTGCGTGGGGGGCAAGGGTTTCGAGCTGGTGTCGTTTAGTCTGGCGTGCCGGTCACCGCTAGCAGGATGGATTGCAGCCGGTAGAGGTGCCGGATGGTCCGTACTAGCCTAGGTCCGGCCCTCTGGGACAGAGCTGGCCTTACCGGCCCTTGAGCACCACCGTGTCGACCTGCAATTAGCTGGATGCTTTCGTACGCGCAACCGCCTTGACTTGCCAGCCAAGCCTGAGTGGACAGGTGTGGAGCACGCCACGCAAAACACGCACACGGCCCCAGGCACAGCATCGCCTTAGCCGATGGCCGCATACCATTGCTGCGCAGTCTGCGGGTTTCCGCTTGCTTACCCCTCCTTCCCACCTTGACATGCTGCCGCGTGCCCCGCAGCTCAAAGGCAAGCTGGACATGTTCATGGCGTTAGAGCAGCAACGAAAGCAGCTGCTCGCTGCCATGGGGAGATGAGCGCGCTCGTGCCCGGAGTTATGGGGCACGGCACGCATGTCGCTGGCGCATCGGAAGCTGTGGAAGCACGGCGGCGGCGCGGCCACCTCGGCCAGCTCGCTGCTGCCTGGCTGAGCTGGGCGGCTGGTCTGCACATGTCATGTGCAAGCAGTTATGGCGGCACAGCTGCTGGGTAGTTGCGCCTGTGGTTTCTGGCATGGCCTGTCCACCACTCACAACGAACGAGATACTAAACAGCATGTAGCGTCTTCATGTAATGCCGGGACAGGCAGGTGGCGAGTGTGGTGTTAGGGCCGTGTCGATGCAGCGTGAGGGATCGTTGAGGTCCGGGCAGTGCAGCAGTGCGGGCGGTTGGGCGGATGTCGTACAAGGTGCTGAGGCAGCCTGCGTGCCTGTGCAGAGCCATCTTGGGATGCGCATGGGCGCCTTGCACACGGGCGCGCCGCGACTGCTGGCTTACCAGCACAGTCGTTCGCGATGCGTGGGTGTCCATTGCGCTTGGTAGCGGGGCTGGTCTTAAGGTCCCACAGCGCAGCATCAAGGTGTGTCGGTGTTGGGTGGTTGTGGGAAGCACAATGAGGTTGCTGTTGCTGCATTAGTCGAATTGTGGCCGTACATGATCGTGGCGCTGCTAGTTGACTACAGCATTATGCATTCGCTGCACCTGGACGTTGCCGGCACGAGAAGGCCAACTCTAGAGACATAAGGAGCGGGGTTCAAAGGGACTGAAAGTAGGACCAGGTAAATAGCGAACAGAGGAATCAATCGTGTTTGTGTTGCCGGGCTGTTCCTGCAATCGACTGCACAGGACTGCGTGAAGCCAGTGTTCTTCTGCTGCGTGATCGTTCTTGCGCAGACATGCATGTCGGGGTGTGCTAGACAGGGAGTTGTGTGCCTATTCTGTGGGCGCAGGGCTAAGCGTCTCGCAGTACGCGGCACTGCCCACTGAAATGCTCGAGTGCCTTCCTTACGGATGCCTAGAAGCAACTGGCACGCAGTGTGTGTTCGGGGCCAGGGCGCCAAGGTCATTCGATTGTGCTGTGGCCTGCGTGTGCACGCGTGCGTGTGGGGGTGTTATGTGTGCGATCCGTATTGGACTTTTACGCAGATGGTGGTAGCGACTAGTGACCGTGGTTGTTCGGGATGGGGTCGAGACCTTCAACGTATCATGGCAAACCAAGTTGTCTACGTCGTCGGTGGTCTTTCTGTCTGGGGCAAGCTGTAGCCCTGAACACGTGCGCTTGCCTGCTGGACTTGCCAGTACGGTAGTTGCTGAGAGTTGGTGGTTGCTTAGCTGCGCGGTAGCTTGAGGTTTAAGAGCCAGGCGTGCTACGTGTGGCACCCGCCAGCGCTCAGTCCAAACACGGTGAGGAGAAGTGGATGCAAGTCAGACAACTGCAGTCCTGCAAGGCCGGACTGGGCCGTTTCGGACGGGCCCCCCGGTCCGTGCTCGTGCAACTCAATGCGCTGTGCTTGTGGTGGACAGCGGGACGCGGCTGGACACATGGCGGGCGGTGCCTGTATGAACCGGCTCCGGCTATGTCCGGGAGATGAGGTGGTTTCGGAACCTTCGGCCGCAGACATTGCACCAAATTGGCATGGGCACAGCGCTCGTTCCCTTGAGAGGGAGAGCCACCTTTCTTGTCGGACGGGCCTAGACACGCAGGGCTGTGCTTTGGATATCATCATGTAAACGAAGCCGTACCAAACCGGCTTCATGACGTGCAGGTCGGAGCTAAGACCAGGACGTGCAGATCGGAGCTTTGAACATGTTCGGCTACGGGGTGCTGTGTTCGACTATCTTGTTGCAAGGTGCTACCGTTTTGGGTGTGGACGACCGCCAAGCCTGTAACTTGCTCGACTTGCCTGCTCGGAGTGCTTACAATGGATCGCAGGCTGATTTGCAGCCTGTCAAGCCTTCTGCCTCAGCCAGTCGATCCGATCCAGGGGCCAGGCCTGGGTCCTCTTTCTCCTTGGCCAGCGTGTACTCCGGCGTCACATTTCGAATGGCGTTTTACGAGCGTGCACCCTGTAACGCCTTTTAGAAAAAGGAGAGGGGGGCGTAGAAAGCTCAGGATCTTACCCCATGCTCAAAGTAGAGACGCACGTACTTTTGTCAGGGGTGGGCTGGTGAGGAAGTGCCCCCCCTGGAAATCCTCTTATCCTCTCCTGGGTGGACCCGAGCTAGACATGGACAGGGCACTAAGGGGACTAATCCAATCCACCCCGTTATCGACGTGCGTTGCGGAACTAATGCGTACGCAGACCAGAGCGGAAGGCGCGGAGGCCGTGGGTTAAGACTGGCGGAGAAGGCGGCGAGCCGACACTCGGATTCGTTTATGCATTGAGCTTGTGGATCCGTGTTTTAAAAACACAAGGAAAACATTGCGCAAAGACAGTGCGCCCGTGTGTGTGTGTGTGTGTGTGTGTGTGTGTGTGTGTGTGTGTGTGTGTGTGTGTGTGTGTGTGTGTGTGTGTGTGTGTGTGTGTGTGTGTGTGTGTGTGTGTGTGTGTGTGTGTCTGGGGCGGTGCCTGGTGAAGGTCGCACTTGATCAAGCCGCTTTGTAGTCTTACATGAAGAGTCTTCCATGTATGCACCACGAGGTCCTAGCAAACCCACCTACTCCCCTGAGCTGCCCAGTCCGTGCGCGTGACGGCATGTACACTTGGCACACACACGTGGCTGGCCTTAGATGACTCATCCAGCCAGCCTGCCCCATCGCTAGACATGCATCACTTTATTTTCCCCGAACACCGGCAGCGCGGCTGCGCACATGCGCTTTCCACACTAAAGATCTACACGCCGCGTACGCCTGCCTTCGGCGTTCACCCCTTCCGCCCTGTGTACCCAGCGCCGTACGGTTTGAAGTTCTCAACAAGCAGCGATTTGTCGTGCGTGCGATGAGGTGCGGGGTCCTGCATGCAGCGAAGGCCGCGCACGCACGGATGATACAACGGATTGACGTCATAAACACGTATAGCTGATGGGCAGTCATGACGCGTGTCGGTTGCTAAATTGACGGTGCTAAGCAAGGAAACAACCCTGCATGCCAAGATCAACGTGCTTCTGTCCTTCCTCCTCACCGCGGTTGTGGAGGTCTTGGGTATGTGGCCGCTGTAGCCGGGGATGTGGGAGCTCTGCTTTGTGGTGCCCAGCTGCGCACAGGGCAGGTAGGCGGAAGGGCGGAAGTGACACGACCAGTCACAAGCAAGTCAGCCACAACCACCCCCGGCCCTCCTGCGCTCAGACACAACAGGTCGCATTGTCAGAGCAGCAGCCGCCCGCATGCAATCAATGGCCGGTACCATCAATGCCCGGTACACATACGCACATCCACGTCCATCCAGCCATGTAACCGCCTTCGCCCCCAGACACAATCTCTCATCCTACCTTTCCTACCCAAACACACAAGGACACGCACGCACACGCACACGACTTCACCCGCGAACCCGCGCAACCCCCGCGCCGTCACACACGACGCACCTCTAGCGCTATCCCCGGGTCCACGCGTGTGCTGCTGGGTGCGGGCGCTGAGCCAAAGAACAGCCCCCCGCCCCGGCCCGCGCCCGGCACCTCCTGCGGCGCCACACACTTCTTGCCCGTGCGCTTCTTCTGCTCCAGCGGCATGCCGGCCTGCGAGCAGGCGTGGGCGGGTGCGGCAGCGGCGGGCGAACGAAGCGTGGGGCCGAATGAGGTGTGGACGTGAGGTTCGCCTGTCCAGGCTACTGGGCATGGATGGGGTCCTCACCAGCCATCTAGCGCCGCCCTCACACCAGTCAACAGGCGTGCTCACCTAACCCTCGTTCGTACGCTACTTTGTGCATGGCCCCCGCCCCCGCCCTGCTAGGCCCTCCTGACGCCATAAGCCCCTCCACAATGCCGATGCCAGGCTCGCATCCTCTTCCAGCATCCCGTCCATCCCGTCGCACAAGAGTGCCTTTCTCTTAGCACGAAAGGCTGCCCCACCCGTCCTCGCGCCTGCACGCACGCACTTGCATGGCCTGGTAGGAGCTCAACATGGGGCCGGCCGCAGCCACCGCCTGCAAATGGAGGCGTGACAGCCCGTCGGTATAAACAAGAAGGATGCCTGGACCTGCATCACAGAACATCACAGGCTCGTACCAGCCCAAGAGGGCGCCGTGCTGATGCTGAGTTCCGTTGCCCTTGGACAAACGGGCGAAGCGCCTTACACTTGTGACTCAACTCTCCGCCACAACCCCTTTCCACGTGCCCCGCCCTCCCTTTTTCGCCCCCAGGCTGCTGCCCACCTGCTTGGTGGTCGTAGCGACAAAGGAATCCGGGTCGTCGATCAGGTCAGCGCCGTCGTGCACCACACGCGAACGAGCCAGGTTGACCGGCAGCTTGGCCTCTTCCAGTGGCTGCAGGCCGGGCCCTAGCTGGGCCTGTGAAGTTGACAATATAACACATACACTATGGATGCGTGTGGATGGGTTCACCGCCGGTTTGGAGTGACGTCTGGCGCTAAGGGAGAGGACACCTTGTCAAAGGGCCTTGCTGTTGGGGACAAGGGGGCAGCGGGCCAGCCGGGGCGCGCAAGTACCGAAGCGACTAAGACCGCTTATGCTTTGCGATCACAAGCATGTTACTTATGCGTGCTAAGTCAGGATATCGCTGCAGCTGAACGTGGAGCCCAACTAGGGCCAAGGCATGTCTAGAGACTAGAACGTGTACCTTGCCACCATCGGCGCTTCCCATTCCAGTCTCACCTGCGGCCCACCAACATGCTTTCTAGATGTTGGGGCAAAGTCCTGGAACTCGGCACGGCTTTCTGACATTACACCGCGTTCTTGGCTCCCAGCGAAATAGGTTAGCCTCGCTACAATGACTAAATAAGCAGTTGGCAACCCCAAGAGGGAATATCGCAAGTTCGACCTGTTGGTGCAGCAAAACTGATGGAGCGCAGTGAATGAAGCCCTCGCTGCAATTTGTTACAAGCTTCAGCATACACACGATATTCTTGTGTTGAAATAGCGACACTAACACGCGCTCGCCTAATGCCTATGATGGCAGCACAATTTTGATAATTAGGTGGGACAGCTGCTGCCAGCGATTGCAGCGCGCTAGTGTCAGTTCTTTCTGTAGTTTCTTGCTCATGTGGGATCATCGAGGTGGCTACAACGGTGGAGGCGGCGGTGGAGGCGGTGGCGGGCGCGGCGGAGGCCGGCACTGGCACCAACGCGGCGGCGGTACCGGTCGCTATGGCGGGGGCCACGGTGGCGGCGGCCGTGGTGGCGGCGGTCAGGGACCCAGTGGCGACAGCAGTTCAGGTGTTTGCTATGGTGGAGGCTACACCAGTGGGCGTGGCGTGCACGGCGGAGGCGGAGGCGGCGGCTACGGAGGCGGGGAGGGTGGCAGAGGCGGCAGCGGCGGCTCAGGTGCCGGTGTCAGCAGCGGCGGCAGTGGCGGCGGTGCGCTGGACTTCTCCCCGCCGCCCGCCGCCGCCCGGCTGCCCGCCGACACCCGGCGGGCGGTGGACGCCTACGTGGGCCGCTTCGCGCCGCTGGTGCAGATGGAGCTGGACGAGGTGGGGAGGGGGGGGGCAGGAGGGGCAGGAGGGGGTGCAAGGGTAAGGCAACGGGAACAGGGCAGGAGCATCGTCAACAGCAGGGGGGTCGGGGGTCGGGGCGCATCTGCCTGCCCGCCCGCCTGATGGTGCCGAGGGTGAGAACAATACGCGGCCGGCCTTTGCGAGTCCGCCGCAGCACTGGCCCGCCTGGCCCGCCTGGCGTGTAGGCCGACAAGCCACCACGCTAGCAGCTCGCTGCCCGTTGACGTGTGCAAGTCCGTGCGATCAACACTCATTTACCTAAGCCTCACGACTGGGAGGAATAGACCGCACCGGGCCAGCGCTTTTTTCCCTGGCGTCGCTTGGCCGATGTCCCACACTGCCCATGCGCCCATGTCCGCCCGCCCGCGCTCTCGACCCGCCCGCGCTCTCAACCGCTCCATGCTCCCCGCTCCAATACACCTGCGCTCATACCACAGGAGCGGCGCCAGGTGGAGGAGCGGCTGCGGCAGTGGCCCCTGGGTCGGCTGCGGGGCGAGGGGCTGGCGCTGACGGAGCTGCGGGCGGCGCGGCGTGGGGCCTACCTGGGCAAGGCAGTGCTGCGGCTGGCGGCGGCGGAGGGCGGCGAGCTGCCCTTCCACAGATTCACGTGAGGGTGGCGGGGTGCGCAAGGGTTCGGGCGGGGCGGGAGGGGCTTGGGAAGGGGGTGGTAGGGGGAGCGAACGTCCGGTTACCGGGCTGGGGGCTGTACGGGATGCGTTCGGAAAGGAAAGCCAGAGATAGGCCGTCTTGGAAAGCCAGGGGCAAGCGCTGGCGGCTGTCAACCAGGCAGGTGGCGTGCGGCTTCGGGCATTGCTCCACCGGGCGTGAGCAGGACAAGTTGGATCCCGTGACAAGTACTTTTGGACTTTGCTTTGCACCACAACACGTTCGGGCCTGACCCCCTAGGCCTACCGTGTGTCCGCCCTGCCCCTGCTGCAGGAGCGGCACGCTGGTGACATTGTGCCGGCGAAACCCGCTGCAGGTGCGGCGCAGCGGGACGTCATGCGCACAAACACCCCTGCTACGCACGGTCTCACAAGCAACACCCAGTGCAGCCTAACGTAGCTACCTGCTGACGCGTCACTGACGCGGTTGTCTGCTGACGCGCCACTGGCACGGCGGTGCGCGCGCAGGAGCGGTGTGTGGAGGCTCTGGTGTTGGACCGGGGTCGGAGCGAGGTGCGGCTGGTGGCGGACAGTGTGCCGGCAGACCTGGCGGAGGGGCTGTGGAGGTGCGTGGGAGGAGGCGAAATACACGGTACATCGCGTACATTGCGTACGTGTCTACAAGTTTTGCTCGCACAAACAGACGCATGCACACGCAACGTTTGCGCTCCAATTCTTGTGCTCCAAGCACGCACACGCTCACTCTCAAAACACAACAACGCACGCAGGCTGGACCGCGGCGCTAACATCACCTCCTACCAGCGAATGGCGCAGGCGCTGCAGGTGTGTGGATGCGTATGTGTGTGGGGAGGGGAGGGGCTGTAACTATCAGCCCAAGCTGGCAAAGCACACGCAGAGGCGACAGGTGC
Organism: Chlamydomonas reinhardtii; assembly: GCF_000002595.2. Classification (NCBI taxonomy): domain Eukaryota; kingdom Viridiplantae; phylum Chlorophyta; class Chlorophyceae; order Chlamydomonadales; family Chlamydomonadaceae; genus Chlamydomonas; species Chlamydomonas reinhardtii. Next base: position 5,670,892 of record NC_057004.1, on the reverse strand, counting down.
AAGTGGACCCGCTCGGACCCATTTGGGCCAGCTGCAACCATTCGGGCCCCACTCACATTCCGTCGGACCCATTCGCATCCGCCATAGGCCCTGTACAAGCAGCCTGGAGCTGCGGTGCCTGGGGCAGCGACTGCCGCCGCCGGTGCTGGCGCAGACGACGATGAGGCCGATGAAGAGGACGAGGACGGCGGCGACGACGGCGGCTACGGAGGCGGCCAGGACGCGGGGCCCAGCGGCAACGGCCAGGGGCACGGGTATGGGAACGCCTACGGCGGTTACAGGGGCCGTGGCGGAGGCGGAGGCGGAGGCTATCGCGGCCGCGGTGGGCGCGGCGGCGGGCGGGGTCACAAGCGCCGGCGGCGGCAGCAGACCGAGGAGGAGGAGGAAGACAACTTGCCGCCAGGCACCCACCTCCTGGATGTGCTGCTCGCGCCCGACGCCGCGGCTGCAGCGGCGGCGGCGGCGCTGCCTGCGCCCCTGGTTCCGGATGCGGCGGTGGACTGGGCGGCCGCGAACGACGTTGCGCCGCGGGACCCCCGGGAGGAGGTGCCTGGCATGGGGCTGAACCGTAGCCAGGTGGGGCAAAGGGCACGTGTTGAAGGGTGGTAGGGGTGGGAAGGTGAGGGGGCCGCCGTGTGCAGCCGGAATGGAGCAGGCCAACCATCGTCGCCGTTAGTGTTTATCTGCAACCACCACCACCACCACCACCACCACCACCACCACCACCGCCACCATCGAAAACAGCCACAGCCGTGACAGTTACAACAGTTACAACAGTTACCACATGCCGCCGCCACCACCGCTGCGCATGCAGGTGCGGGCGTTGGCGCTGGCTATGCGCCACCGGCTGGTGCTGCTGCAGGGGCCGCCAGGCACGGGCAAGACCACCACCATCGTGCAGTTCATCCGTTTCCTCAAGCAGGAGCTCCGGTGGGTACTGGCGGGGCGGGGCGGGGCGGGGCTACCTCGGCGGTATGTAGGGCTGAACGTGCCGTGCGGTCTAGGCCTCTACGGTGCTGTAAGCCCGCCCACGCATCCACCTGTCGTCACCTGTCGCACGTGTTTCCCCCTGCACCCGGCACGCCACGCGTCATCCCCCGCAGCTACCCGCACCCCATCCTGGCCGCCGCCCAGTCCAACGTGGCAGTGGACAATTTGCTGGAGGGGCTGCTGGGCTGCGGCGTGGGCGCGGTGCGCACCGGCCAGCCGGTCAAGGTGCGGGAGGCGCTGCGCGACGCCACACTGGACGCACGCATCCTTGCGCACCCCGCCCGGCCAGCCATTGAGGAGCAGCAGGTGGGTGAATGGCCAGTAGGGTGGGGGGGGGGCTTGGGATGGGGTTGGGGTTGGGGATGGGTTTGTAGTGGGGATGGGGATGGGGATGGGGATGGGTTAGGGCTCAAAATGGACGGCTGACCATGTACCGATACCCGCGATATCCCTAAGAGCACGCAGGTGCGTCACAGGGCCAGCGATGCAACACGCCCGTGCTGCAGTCGGGGAACCGCTTCCACTGTAGCTGCAATTGTCGTTTCGGCTCCCACTCTCTCACAACGCACAACACCCACGACCTTTGTGGAGTAAGCACACTTGGTATCAAATCTCCCTTATGCTTGTCGCGGCAACGCAACACCTGCCCGCCCACCCCAACCCCACGCCCCACCCCCCAACCCGCAGGACGCGCTGCGGGACCTGCAGCGGCGGCTGCCCAGCCTGCGCGGGCGGGACCGCGGCCTGGGCCACCGCGACGTGGCGCGGGCGGCGGCGGCGCTGCGTCAAGCGCGTGCCGCCATGATGGCCGACATTCTCCGCGGCGCGGACGTCATCTGCTCCACCTGCGTTGGAGCGGGTAGGTGTGCCGGTGTGGTGGCAGGGCTGCTGGCACTTGACAGAGAGCGCGGCGCGGTTGTCTGTGTGTTTTCTAATGGTGGTGGTGATAGGACTCGTTGTTGTTGGGGCGATGCGCATGGTTGGAGATGCCTACCTCTGTTCACTCTCACCCAACCCGAACGCACGCAATGACGCCCTCAGGCGGAGACACGCTGCAGGACCTGTCGTTCGGGCTGGTGGTGCTGGATGAGGGCAGCCAGTGCTGCGAGCCTGAGTCCCTCATCCCGCTGGTCAAGGTGCGGGCTTTGGCACAGTTGCGCGAGGGCGTGAGCGCGCAGCCAAGTTGCGCCTTGCCTTCCGCATGACCCGCCTCGATACTACGACAATGATAGCTTAACCGCCGTGCCAGGGCATCTACACACCATAGTTGACCCGGACTCCCACGGACACGCCATTCTCCCGTTCTCCTTGTCCTGTCTCGACAACCACAACCAAAGGCGTCTCGAATTGTGCCCTACTTGATGAGCCCGCGCTCATGCTCATAGGCCTCCCGGCATGCGGTGCTTGTGGGTGACCACTGCCAGCTGCCGCCCGTGTGCCAGAGCGAGGCGGCGGGGCGGGCGGGGCTGTCGCTGTCGCTGTTCGAGCGGCTCATGCGCGCGGGCGTGCCAGCGTGCATGCTGCAGGTGAGGGGCACGAGTCGCACGCACACACACACACACACACACGCACACATGCACACACACACACACACACACACGCTTTGTGCGTGACTTCCTTCCCTTGCGCTCACACGCTTTGACACACGCTCTTGTCCCCACGCTTCCCCCGCCCGGGCCCCACAGGTCCAGTACCGTATGCACCCCGCGCTGTCCGCCTTCCCCTCCGCCCGCTTCTATGGTGGCCGGCTGCTTGACGGCGTGGCGCCCGGGCAGCGCCCGCCGCCGCCCTTCCCCATGCCGCCGCTGCGGGCACAGCCAGGGACCGGCGGCGGGGCTGGGGCCGGGGACGGTGGCGGTGGGCCACTCATGTTTGTGGATGTTGAGGACGGGCGAGAGGAGGTATCGCAGGTGAGGGCGTCAATACCCAGTTGCTCTCTGGGCTTGCGCACGCCCAGCCCAACCCAACATCTTGCACCATTTTCTTGCGTACCGACACTCATTTTACTGTGATACTGACGAGCTCTGCAGGGCGGCAGCAAGTCCAACCGCACGGAGGCGGGTGTGGTGGTGGCGCTGGTGCGCGGGCTGCTGGGCGCAGGCGTGTCACCCGCGGACATGGGCGTGGTCACGCCCTACCTCGCGCAGGTAGATGCGACGGCGGCGGAGGCTGCTTGGAGACGCACCAGGAAGGCCGCCTTTTTCCCAGACCTCCACTCAGGTGTTTTCCGGCCACCTGGTCATCTGGTGGTCTGGCCGCGCAGGTCCAGCTGCTGAGCAGCATGCTGGTGGGGGTGGTGCCGGCCGGGGCGCCCGCCCTGGAGGTGTCCAGTGTAGACGGCTACCAGGGCCGCGAGAAGGAGGTGAGCCGCACACGGGGGCCCGTGTGAGAGAGGGCGCGATGCAGGCCACAAGGGAAGGAAACGCGCTGGGCATTCTGTGGTGTGGTGCGGTGCGGTGCGGTCCGGCGCGGGCTGTAGCACCACGGCCCTGTGCGTGCGGCACGTGAGCGCAAGTAAAACGGAAACAGCACGACCGCGACGCGGCTTCCAGGCGGGGGCCCCCATAAACACCTGTACCGTACTCGCCGATCGCTCACGCTGTGCGCCAAACCAACCCAGCCCTGCCCCCTTCTTCCACACGCCCTCGTTCTGCACGGCCACCCGCAACTCGCGCCCGCAGGTGATGATCTTCTCCACAGTGCGCGCCAACGCCAACGCCTCGCTGGGCTTCCTGGAGGACTGGCGCCGACTCAACGTGGCCATCACGCGCCCCCGCAGGCAAGAGCCCCCGCAAGGAATCCCAAATCCAAATCCCCGCCCCCGCCCCGCACCTCACCGCAACAAACCCCAGCCCCAAAACAGATGCGGTGCTCAGGTGTTGCTTCTGCTCACCTAGTGCGTGCCTTGCGCTTCCTGACAGGGCGCTGATAATTGTGGGCAACGCGGCGACGCTCCGGCGCGGCGACGCCAGCTCGGGGGCCGCAGGCCGCTCCGATGGCTTCTCCGGTTCCAGCAGCAGCGTCAGCAACAGCAGCAGCCTGGCGGGGTTGGGTCTGAACGGCACGGCCGCCGGCCTTGTCGACACGGCGGCTGCTGTGGGCAGCGGCGGGCACTGGGCTGCATACCTGTCCTGGTTGGAGTGGAGGCCGGGCGGGTTGGTGGTGCGGGGACTGCAAGGCCTGGAGGCGCTGGGATGGCGGGGGCTGGGCGGCAGGCGCTGAGGGCGCGTGTGGTCAGGCCGCTATGGCGGGGGTTGTGAGTGTGGGATGGACGGTGACGGGGGTAGAGAGGGAATTGCGAGAGGTGAAATGCAGAGGCGGTGAAAGAAGCAGGATGTGAGGAGAGAAGCGTTGTTTGGGTGTTGATGAATGATGGCGCCAGGGGCTGCATGAATCCAGACACACGGGGATCTGGTGCGGAACGCATGGGGAACAGCTGAGGGGGCAGAGGCATGGCATTGTTGCTCTCGTGGCAAAGTGCACGACGGCACGGATGGACTACCTGTACGAACCTGAGCGCCTACTGTGATGGAAAGGCATAAGGGGCAGGATGTCTATTAGACGCATGGTGGAACCGTGGAAGATCCCTCACCAACGGCAATTGGGAAGGGAACCAAGTGATACCGGGGTGGGTGCGATCGGAAACGGTACAGTGCAGGCTGGCGTAGCCGTGCATGATTGCGACATTACAAAGAAGGGACAGTCCGACCAAGCAAGGTTGCCCCGCACCCAGGTCAAGAGGGACCATCTCCGGCCCGAAGGGAAACCACCCTCCCCCCGTGCATGCGGTCGCAAGTGCGGCATGCCGTTCCGTATGGCCCATGGAGCACTCGAATGGGCACCAGCTCCTGCATCATATCAGCACGCGTCGCCCTGAAGCAAACGTTATACTAAATCTCATTATGCGACAGAGTTTACGGGCCCAGGGCCTTCGGGCGCCCGGGCGTCGCAGCGCCACAAAATTGCTGTTCCCAAACCGTCTTTCCATAGCACTAAAACGCTTGGGTGTTACCCCCAAGCAATATGTAAATCATTTTTTACATGAAAGCTTGGACAGGCATGCAGCGCGTTCGCTCGTTGCGGGAGCGAAGTCCAGCACCGCAGGCGATGTGACCGCTGGAGTGGGCACCTGGGACGATGGAGAGGGCGAGATTGGGCCAGCATTTAAGGCGACTCTGGAGATGTTGGACTGGTCGAAGCTGTGCGACCAGGTTGCGCGGTTCGCTAGCACGCACGCGGGCAAGCGCGCGTGTCGCACGATGTCGGTGCCTGAGGAGCCCGCGGAGACGCTGCGCCTCATTGAGCAGACCCGGTGAGCCACGGTGGCTGCCTATGTCACACGGGCCCCATAGAGTCGTCCTCGATCCATTGTGCATCGGGCTTAAAGAGCCTCGGCACGCCAGCGCTCTGCTGCCTGCAACGCCAGGGCCCGCGCACTCTCCTACCTCCTGCCTCCACAGACCCACCCCCACCTTCCCCGCATCACCCCTCCTCCGACCCCCCTGGCTTCCCCTTTTCTTCCCCACCTCCCTGTGTCCGCCACGCAGCGCCATCACGCTGCTGGAGTACGACTGGGCCACCAGCCTGGACTACGGCGGCATCCAGACCAGCGAGGCCGAGGCCGGACTGAGCCGCGCGGCCAAGGGCGGCATGCTCACACCGCAGCAGCTGCGCGGCATCGTGACCCTGGTGAACGGTGAGGCGCCGGCGGCGGCTTCGCCGTCGGCTAGCGGCACCGGCGTAGGCAGCTAGCGGCGCCGGCGTGAGCAGCTAGCGGCACGGGCGTAGGCAGTTCTTGCGTGGCAGTGCTGATGCGCCGATTGCTTGATCGGGTGACCTCCGCGGCGGAATGGGCACAGTTGCGGGGACCTGAGCCATGCATAGGGGGTACAGGCCGTGGAAACTACTTCCACCCACCTCTTACCCAGCCCCCGCCTTCTACCCCCATTCCCCGCCCACCAGCGTCTCGCCCTCCCCTCGCCTGCCCTCCCCTCGCCTGCCCCTCAGGCGCGGAGCGGCTTCGCAAGCAGGTGGTGATAGCGGCGCGCGACAATGACGCTCTGCGGCCCGACTCGCCTGTGCGGCTGCTGCTGGCGGCGGTGGGGCGTGTGCGGCCTCAGCCGCACCTGCTGAGGTCGGTGGCGCAGGCCATCGACGAGGACAACAACATACAGGTGCGCCGTGTGGCAGTGGTGGCGCGGTGGGGAGATGGGGCGGGGTGGTGATATGGTCAAGCGATGAGGTGGTGTAGTGCGGCGGTGCGATAGTGTGAACGCAAGAGGGGCGGAGGGGTTGGGGCCGGACGGAGCGGGCGGGCAAGTTTTGGCCGAAGGCGGGCGGCGCGCAGCGGGCGGCGGAAGCTGTGTGATGTGTCGCTACTTGTCCCCGAGAAAGGACAGACGTGTATGCAGGCGCCGCCCGCCCATGACATGTCCCGCGTGGCTCCGTGTCCGTGTGACTCGCACCTCGCAGGACTCGGCTTCGGAGCAGCTGCGCGGGCTGCGCGGCCGAGTCAAGGCCATCCAGTCGCGACTGGCCAGCATGCTCAAAGGGTGGGCAGGGGCGGGGGTGGGCGGACAGCAGCCACGGCGTTTCCTAAGGAGCAAAGTTGCCACAGCTCCTTAGAAAACATACCTGCCGTAAGACATGCACATGCATCATGTCCACATACACAAAAACATGTCCACACCGGCACCGCCTCACACCTCACACCTCCCGCCTGCCTGCCTGCCCTCCGTGCGCCTGCTGCGCCCCCCGCCTCCTTCTCCTCCTCGCGCCCTGCAGCTACGGTGGCGAGGTGTCCGACCGGGGCGGCCGCATGTGTGTGGCGCTGCCCGGCGGCACCAAGGCCCCCAGCGGCGGCGTGCTGCTGGGCTCGGCGCCCGGGGGCTCGCTGGTGTATGTGGAGCCGGCGGCGGCGGTGGCCATGAACAACGAGCTGGGTGGGTGCAACAGGGGAGGGAATGGGAACGTAGGGGATCGGCAGGTGGATGTGGATGTGGGTTGAAGCCAGTCGAGGTGAAGTGGGGCTTGGTGTGCGTGGATGTGGGTGGGGGTGGGGGTGGGGGTTTAAGCAAAGCGCAGTTGAGCCACGCCGCGGCGGGTTCAGTGCATGCGTGGTAGTGTTGGAGCGCTCCATTCGCAACGCCCCTGAACGCCCTGGCCGTCACCAAGCTCGCACCTTCTCCCCTCCACTCTGCGTCCTGCACCCTGCACCCTGCGCCTTGCGCCCTGCGCCCTGCGCCCTGCGCCCTGCGCCCTGCGCCCTGCGCCCTGCGCCCTGCGCCCTGCGCCCTGCGCCCTGCGCCCTGCGCCCTGCGCCCTGCGCCCTGCGCCCTGCGCCCTGCGCCCTTCACCCTGCACCCTGCGCCCTGCACCCTGACTCTGCACCCATCCCGGCGGCTGCCCGCAGGCGCTGCCCGCGCCGAGGCCCAGGCGGCCGAGGAGCAGGTGCTGTGGAACCTGACGGGGCTGGTCATGGGCTGTCTGGATGAGCTGCAGGACGCGTACCGGGTGAGTGACTCTGGGGAGGGGGGAGAGGAGAGGGCGGGGGCGGGGGCGGGGCGCGGGGGGGGGGGGGTAACGACGAGGCTGAACCCGGCTTGGATTAGCAATCATGAGGCAGTCGCCGTTGGCCCATGGCAGCATGTCCAGTGCATCGCAGTGTGCGTGTGCGGGGGGCGTGCCGGCCACCTCGCGACCGAACACCTACCGTGTCATACACAGAGCCGAACATCAGGACCCATGCCTCACCCAACCCGCAAACCCAAACCCAAACATACAGACGGTGGCTTGGCTGGATGTGCTGTCGGCTCGGGCCCGCTACGGCATCTGGGTCAACGGCGTGTTGCCGGACGTGGTGCCCTGGGAAAAGGTCTTCCACGCACGCGGCGCCGCGGCAATGCGGCGCCGCAGCACGACGGCGGCGGCGGCGGCGGAGCAGGACCAGGTGGGCGGAGGGGTGAAGGGAAGGAGGGGTGGAGGCGGGGATTGGTTGTGTAGGGCAGAAAGCGCGCGGGGGCGAGGTGCACGGGGTCTGCCGCGAACGGCTTCTTGCATTGCGCCCAGCCAAGGATGTTACACCTGCTTGTTGCTGTCAGTGGCTTTGTCTGAACTGCAACCCCACTGCCCTGCCGCCAACGCTGCTGCGCGGCCGCCTCTGCCGCCGCTGCAGACGTCGAGCTCGGGTGCGGTTGACCCTGATGAGCGCTACGCGGTGCGGCTGCGCGGGCTGCGGCACCCGCTGCTGTACGGCGAGTACCTCATCGCCAAGGAGGGGCTGGAGCGGGAGGTGCGCATGACGGGAGGAGGCGGCAGCAGCAACATGAGCAGCCTGTTCGGCAGCGGCAGTGGAGGCTCGGTGTCAGGTGCGGGCGTGCCGGCGTGCCGGCGTGTGGGCGTGTGGGCGTGGGACGTGTAGGCGTACGGGCGTGTGGGCGTCTGGGCGTGCGGGCGTGCCAGTGCACGGATATATGGGCGTCGCAAACAGCAACCACCCAGCACAGCTGCATGGGGGACGAGGCAGCACCGTAGGCAACTGAGAGGAGAGGCCAAGGGCAGCTGCCGGGGTGTTGCTTGCCCAGCTGCCCGGGTCTCAAACGCATGCGCGCCGTCACACACGCACAGGCGCCTCCACTCCGGGCGGCGGGCGGCGGCGCATGCTGAGCACCCGCAAGGAGGTGATGCTGCAGCGCTCGGGGCTGAGTGGCGGCGCCTCGCCGGCTGGCTCGGGCGCCGACAGCGACACCGACGGGGAGGAGCCGGTGACGCCGCAGGTGGGGCAAGGGGACGGCGGCAGTAGCAGCTGCAGCAGCAGCAGCAGCAGCAGCAGCAGCTGCAGCAGCAGCAGCAGCAGCCGAAGAAGTAGTTATCGGCTCATGTGCTGAGCTAGAGTGTGCATATGCATGTTATGTGGGGGCTGATCTGCTACTGGTACGTCACGCGGACCTGCCGGCAAGGCGTGTGCCCGACCAATCTCACCTGCCCGTCGCAGGAAAAACTGGCAGCGTTGCGGCCGCCGCGGCCCGTAGACTGGATCGTACGGCCGGACACGAGTGTCGTGGTGATCACGGGCCCCAACACGGGAGGCAAGACAGCCAGCATGAAGGTGGGTAGCGTCCTAATGTGGCTGGCATGCGACGTGTTCCGTGTTGTATGGTGTGCGGTGTGGGGCAGACGTGCGTTGCGCGTGAGTGAATGGGCGAGCGGAGTTGCATGCCACGGCTTGGCATACGGATGTTTCAAGGATGCGCCCCATCAGCTATACCCCGGGGAAGAAAGGTTCTATTTGAAGCCGCATATTATCACCCAACAAGCCGCGCCCCTATCCAAACACAGACACTTTGACATCTGCGCTCGCCGCTCCCCCTCCCCCGTAGGCTCTAGGCTTGGCCGCCTGTATGGCCAAGGCCGGCCTGCCGCTGCCCGCCGAGGCGCCCGCCCGCCTGCCCGCCTTCAGCGCAGTGCTGGCAGACATCGGCGACGAGCAGTCGCTCACCGCCAACCTGTCCACATTCAGCGGCCACCTGCGCCGGATACAGGTGCGGTGCGGCGTGCTGCGCTGTGCGTTCCATGGGGTTGCGATGGGTGGTGCTGCGTTGTGCGGCGCTGGTGGTGCGTGGTGCTGCGCTGTGCGGCGCGTCCATTCTGCGCTGCGCTATGCTGTTAGGGGGAGGTTGCTTGCAAATACCATATGCGGTGTGGGGTATTGACCTGGGTATTGACCCACCTTACCAACCAACCAACAGCCCAACCAACAACCCAACCAACCAACTCCTGCCCTCTCTGCCAGACGCTGCGCGGCGAAGCTGACGGCAAGGCGCTGCTGCTGCTGGACGAGCTGGGCACGGGGACGGACCCGCTGGAGGGCGCGGCGCTGGGGCTGGCGTTGCTGAAGCGACTGGTCAACGGTGGGGCAGCCAAGCGAGCGAGCGGCTAGTGTGGCGTGTGAATGGCCTATGGGCATATGCGCGTGCGTGTGCGTGTGTATGCGTGCGTGCGTGCACCATGTAAGTGTGAATGGTGTGTGCGTCGCCGCGTTTCTGTGTTGCATCATCATACCACTCCCGATGTTCGCACGTTGCCAGGTGCAACACTGACGCCCCGGATTGCAGCCGTGCGTCACTGTGCGCTATGCATGTCACTGGGCTGAGCTGGCCTGCACTGACCTGCACTAATCTGCACTCCACCGCTTCGCCTGCTGTGACCTGTTTTTGACATGCTGCAGGCGGCGTGGGCGCGGGCGCACTGACGGTGGCCACCACGCACCACTCGATCATGACGGGGCTCAAGTTCGATGACCCGCGGTTCGAGAACGCCAGCGTGGAGTTCGACGAGGCGGCCCTGGCGCCCACCTACAAGCTGCTGTGGGGCATTCCGGGCCGCAGCAATGCGCTCAACATCGCGTCCAGGTGGGTGAGGTGATGGTGGTGGCGGCATGAGGGTGGGTGGCATGAGGGTGGGTGGGGTTGGGTGGGGGGTTGAAGAGGGTTACGTGCTCGAGCACGATGGACTGGGCTCCCAGACAGAAGCGAGCAAGACACCCGGACATCCCTGGACCCCCAAAGACCAAGGGCGTCCCAGAGGCCATACCGCTTGCAAGTCCGGGCTCGAAAGCCTGCATCCTCTCCTTTCCACTGCGCCTCCCGCTGCCCCGCTTCCCCCACGTGTCCCCGCTCTCCCTCACCCCCTTCAGTGCATCCTGCACCGCTTTCCTAACCATCTTTGCAACCCCCTCAGGCTGGGTCTGGACGAGGAGGTGGTGTCGGCGGCTCGCGGGCGGCTGGACGGCGGCGTGGCGGACGTGAATGCGGCCATTGAGGGGCTGGAGGCGCTGCGGGGGCAGCTGGAGGCGGAGGAGCGGGACAGCTGGCTGGCAGCGCAGGAGGTCAAGTGAGTGGGGCGGGAGGGGGAGGGAGGAGGGGAGGAGCGGGAGGAGAGGAGCGGGAGGGGGAGGGGGAGGGAGGGGTTGTACGTAACAGCGCAACTCAGGAGGACCATCCGTGAGTGTGAGGTGGGGTTGGGTAAAGCACGGGGAAGGCAAGCGGGGGCGGTATGCTCGCGCCTGACTAGCTGGGATGGCGGTGTCGGTGGGGTGATGTGTTGGGCTGGCATGGCATTGATGACGGTGCCTACCGTGTGCCTACCGTGTGCCTGTCGTGTGCCTACCGTGTGTCGGCCGTGTCGCTGCAGGACGCTGCGGCGGCGGCTGGAGGTGCTGGGCAACAAGGTGGGTGGGGTGACCGGTCGCGCGGTCGTGTGCGACCTGCTGTACCTGGTACTGTGCAACCAGCGCCGCCCACACCCACACTCCACCTGACCCCGCTGCCCCACACCATCCGACTGCACCACGCACCCTCGCTGCTCTCCACCTGCAGGTGCAGCAGCTGCAGGAAACAATGTCCAGGGCTCGAGCGGAGGCGCTGCTGCAGGTGCGGCCGGAGCTGACCGGGTCGAAGAGGGGTTTGTATTTATGATTGTAAAAGAAGTGAAGGCGTCGCCAGGAACAGTTGCATGGCGGCTGGCGCGTTGTTACCGATGTCCGTCGATGGGGGAGGGGAGCACGCGACTGGCCCGGCAAAGTCGGGCCCGGGCCTAGGCCTTCGCTGCAAATGCTTCCGCACGCGCTGCGGCCTTGGCGGCTGCAATCCCTAGAGCTGGCGCCGCCTGACCATGCAATGGGTACCATATTCCACACAGGTGTACGCGCTGGCACGTGACCGCATCAAGGTCATCAAACAGAATCGCAAGAAGCTAGGCCGCGCTGCGCCCGCGCCCGCACCGCTGTTCGCAGCGCAGCCGCCGCCGGTCGTCGCCGCCGCTGCGTCGGCGGCGCCTCCGGCCCCCGAGCAAGCGCCCGCGGCGGCAGAGGAGGAGGTTTGGCCCAGCGAGGAGGAGGTGTGGGAGGCGTGGGAGCGGCAGCAGCAGCAGCAGCAGCCACAGCCCCAGGCCGCATCAGCAGCGGCATTCGGCTCGCCCGCACCGCCTGGCCCCAGCCGGCCGACAGCCCCAGCCGCCCCCGTGCCATCCTCGTCCACTCGCTCCACTTCCAAACCACTACCGGCAGTAGCCGCACCAGCTGCTGCTACAGCCTCGGCACCCGCTTCCTCCTCTGCTGCTGCTACAGCCGGTGACGAGCTGTTGCCTATGCTTGAGGAGGCGGACCCTTTGCGGCCCCTGTTGGATATGGGCGGCGGCGGCGGCGGCGCTTGGGCTGCCGGGCTGGGCCTGGAGGCGATGGTGGACTCGCTGGCGGCCAAGAGCCAGCAGGAGGCCAGCAGCGCGGCGCGGAGGCAGCGGGAGGTGAGCGATGGGGGGGGATCACATGCATAGTTGATTGAGACGTCAAGTTGCAGCCAGGCACATTGGTTTAGGGGGCCGTGGAGGAGGCGTGCAGTGGAGGAGGCCGGGTTTGGGAGGGGGTCACGTGCACGTTCGGTGTCGCGCTCAAATGCGGCATGGGAGTAACCTCCTGCGCGTGAATGCGCTGCGTACGCGCGCATGTGATGTTGCTTTGACTTGGCGCCGCTCACACCGCTCCCGCTGCGTGTCCCTACACACGCCTAAGAACACTGCCCCGACACCACCCCGCATCCCCCACGCCGCGTAGGAGGAGGCCCAGTACGACGAGGCTGTGGCGGCCGTGGAATCCATCCTGGAGGCCAACACAGCCAGGCGGGCCGCGGCGGCGGCGGCGGCGCAGGCGGTGGAGCAGGCGGCCGCGGCGGAGGCGGCTATCCTGGCGACCAGCTCTTGGCAGGGGCGCCAACAGCAGCAGCAGCCGCATTCGCAGCAGCAGCAGCAGCAGCAGGAGAAGGAGGAGGAGGAGGATGACCCGGAGTTGGATGCGTTGATGGCGGTGGTGGAGGAGACCGAGGCGGCGCTCAACGCGCGGCTGAACACGCTGTCGGCGGCAGCGTCAGCCGGCAGCAGCAATGGAAGCAGCAACGGCAGCGGCAGTAGCAGTGCCACCAGTAGCAGGGCCAGTCAGCGCCAGCAGCAGAAGAACGATGGTGAAGACGATGGCGAGTTGGATGAGCTGCTCGGGGACCTAGATGCGCTTGTGGAGTCCAGCGTGTGGGCCATTGCGCAGCAGCAGGCGGCGCCAACGCAGCAACTGCAACCGCAGCAGCAGAGAGCGGTGACGCCGGCTGTAGCATCCAGGCCGGCGGCGGAGGCTGTAGCTGGGCCCGGGCATGGAGCCGTGCAGGAGGAGGACTCTGGGTTTGACCTGGACATGGCACTGGTGGAGCAGGCGGTGCAGGCGCAGGCACTGAGAGCGGCGCAGCAGCAACAGTCGCAGAGGCAGCAGCAGCAGTCGCGGAGTGGCACGGCATCCACCTCGGCAGCGGCCGGAACCGGCGCTGGTGCGGCGGGGCGGCGGCACAGTGGCACGAGTAGCAGCAGCGGGGGGAGTGGCGTGGGCGCTAGCAATGGTGCTAGGAGGGATGGCGTGGGCCAGACACTGCGGCAGCCGGCGGGGCAGCAGCAGCAGAAGCAAAAGCAGGCAACGCAGGCGGCAACGCGTGTGGGCGGCAACGGCGCGACTGTGAAGTCCACCGGTGCCGCCGCGGGCAACGGTGCCGGTGATGGTGCGGGCAGCGGCACCCCTGCCAGTCATGCAACGCCTCCGCAGCAGCAGGTGGCGCCTGCAGCTGCGGCGGCCGGGAAGAAGGTGACTCGCAAGCGCAACTGGTGAAGAACTGATGATGAGCGTTGCGGGCGGGGGCTTGAGGAGGAGAGCCGCGCGGATTTTGAGTGCCAGAGAGAACAGAGAGTGAGGGCAGTGTCGCGTCAGAAGTGAGTTGAAGCGGAATGGACGGGTGGTCCTATGCACGCCACCCACTAGGTACCCCGACGGTGTGGGGCCACCGGGCCTTGTAACTTATCAGATGGGCGCGTGGTTGAAGGGACACTGGAAATGAGCGTCCTTTGTCTCGCACATGCCGGCAGCCATATCACGGCTGTCCCACACCCTGTCCCATCGCACCTATGGGTGTGGCGGGTGTGGGCCCCCCTCCCCTAGCACAATCCCTGCATCGCCAGCCAACTCCAGCTGTGCATGTTTAAGATACCGCCTGTCCCCAGTGCACCGTACCTCTCCAGCAGCCGCTGGCACCGCTCCCCGACCAGCCCTCAAACCCAACCTTGATGCCGCATTGGATCCACGGCGGAGTTTGGGGCGACCTACGGGACTAGAGACGCTGTAAATTGTATCGTGTGTTACTTATCTATTGCAATCGCTGGGCAACATGCGGGCGCTAGCGCACCGAACTGCCAACCGAGTGCCCTGTAAGAACCGCCGAGCCCTGCTTGCATGCACTCCCTTCAAGTCATTGTCACCTAGCAACAAATGTTCAAGCCGTCAAGTCGCTTTACCAGCCAAACGGGGCGATGGCGAACTCGGTAGGAGGCCATGCTTGCAGCACCGAATAGACGCGGGAATCCGGCCCATATGCTTTCTTCCCGCTTTGCTTGATATAAATACTCATCGGCATAACCAGGGGTCGGCGGTTGGTCGCGGGCCACGCGTGTGGCTCACGTCTCCTGAAGCGCTCTGAACGCGCTGTGCTGCGGCGGTGCTGCTATCCCCAACGGCCCCTCGCTCCACCAACACCCCCTGAGCACATCCACGGACCTCGCTGTTCCATTCCTCTCTCTTACAGACGAGGAGCTTGCGAAGCGGCGCGCGATGGAGGATGAGCTGCGTGACCCCAAGAACTTCCTCGAGTACTTCCTGCCGCGGCCACTGCGCCTGGCCTTCTTCGGAGGCTCTGCGGCGTCCTGCCTCATCGCGTCCCTTATCACAGCCGTGCAGCTTATACAGGTGTGCCTGGGGTGGTGGGGCAATGGGGCCAGTGATGCATTTCGCACGGGAAGGCACGGCACACTCCCGGCGGACTGTTGCGGACATGCTTTGACTTAACCGCCGCCCCAACATTATTGCTGCACACACACACAGAGCCCTGCTCTGGAGCTCGCTGAGGGCACGACTGCTCGCGATCTGATCGTCAACATCATCGGCCTCGCCACCTTCACCGGCCTGTTCATATACGACCAGAAGCAGGGTACGTTTTCACGCGCCCGCGTAGTTTCACGCACGTGCTGGTGTTTTGCAATCATGCGGTCGCTCGCAGTCTTGAACCCCTGCGTACGTTGCGCCTGGTGGCTACGGAACTTTATCCGCAAGCCGGTGTGCACGTATACAGCGGTGTCCAACACTGCAACATGCAGCGTTACGCCAACCGCACTCCCAAAGCTTTGCCCTGCTGTAACCACCATGCCCCCAATCACCGCCGCCGCATGCAGCCGCGGTGCGCGTGGAGCGGCGGCGCGAGATCCGCGAGGCCCAGATCGCTTTCGGCGACCGGGAGGTGTTTGTGAACGACCAGGGCGAGAAGATGTCCCGACTTAAGGTCGGTCCGGCAGTCAGCCAGCGCGGCGAGAATGCAAGGGGAGCACGCAAAGGGGGAAGCACACAGAGGGGGAAGCATACACTTGCGGGGCACACGTGGTGGCATGCCCGCCCGTTCGCTTGGTGCCGGCCGCTGACATTGGCGCTACCCGCTGGCGCGCTATGAATCTGGCGTGTGCACGCCCGTTCATCCATCTAGCCGCTCAGAACACTGTCTATATTGCAAGGAACCATTAGCCCATGCCAGCTGACGTTCCCACCGCCTTGACGTGAGCTGAGTTGCACCGCCCGCACCTGACGCGCAGGAGGTGAACGACGACTGGATTGTTCGGCGGCTGGAGCGGTGGGGCAAGCGCGACGGCATGCCGTTCGTGGGTCCGGACAAGGGCGCGCTGCTGCAGCAGCTCGTGGCGGACAAGGCGCCGCGGCTGGTGGTGGAGGTGGGCACCATGGCGGGTGAGTGAGCCGGGTGCACCGCTGTCCTCCTCCCTTGCTCGCACACGCGTGTTGTCCTGGTGCTCTCCCACGTGCCCCGCCGGATGAGCCCGGTGCCGCTCACACACATACACCTCCTGCTCTCTCACCTACTCTCACGCCCTAGTGAATCAGAATGTAACTCCCCCTACACCCGCAGGCTACAGCGCGTTACTGATGGCTCAGGCGCTGCCGCCCGGCGGCCGCATCGTGACGTTCGAGAAGGACCTGAGCTGGGCGCTGGCGGCCAAGCGCTTCATGTGGCAGGCCAGCCAGGGCGAGAAGAACCAGGGCGTCAGCAGCCGAGTGGGAGACCGGGTGAGTGGGGCGGGCGGGCGAGTGGATGGGCGGGTGGGCCGGCGAGCGGATGGGCCGGCGAGCGGGTGGGTGGCACGATGTAGTGCTGGCTGCATTACGAGGCCTGGGTGCACAGGGGCGGGAACGGTGGTGGCACTGACTCAGCAGAAGCCCGCAGCGCCTCCGCGTGTGTGCGCGGGGGATCATTCAACAGCTCGCATGCGTGACCAAGCATCAGTCCTCCCCTACCGAGTAGCCCTTGCCTGCCACGCCGTGGCCAACCGGCGCGCCCACACCGCACCCCACAGGTGTCTGTGGAGTGGGGCGATGCGCGCGAGAAGCTGGCGGGTGTGCTGCAGCGCGCGGGCGGCCCCGGCTGCATCGACCTGCTGTTCCTGGACGGCACGCCCAAGGAGTACCTGGACTACCTCAGGGCCGCAGAGCCCTTCCTGGCGCCGGGTGGGTCGCGGCGTCGCCACGTGTACGGTGTGCGTGTGTGTGTGTGTGTGTGTGTGTGTGTGTGTGTGTGTGTGTGTGTGTGTGTGTGTGTGTGTGTGTGTGTGTGTGTGCGTGTGTGTGTGTGTGTGTTAGTTTATTCCAATCTCAAGTAAACCAAGACCCAGCACCAGCCCACAGAGCGCGAAGGAGACTTAGCCTTACCCTTTATGTTGGAAGCCCTTGAGCCTTGGTTGAAAGGGAGGGTACGGTGACGCCCAGAACTTGACATGATTGCATGCCTGGGATGCGTGGATGGCGGCGGGTGGCACTGCCGTTGCTAGCTATGCTGGGGCACCGGCGTGCAGGGGACTGCGTGGAGGTTGGGACAGGAAGCGAGCCTATCGCCCCAGGCCCGGTCCGGGCGGCACCCACGTTTCGTCTGCCTCCATCCCCCCCTGGCATCGGCGGACCCTCGGCCCCGTCCCTAACAACCCTACTGACGCGCTCCCCGCGGCCGCGCCCACACCCCGCGGCCCCCTGCCTAACCCCTTGCGCCCTGTGGCCGGCCCGGCCTCCCGTGTCCATACACCTCATGTACAGGTGCGCTGGTGGTGGCCGACAACGCGGGCGTGTTCGCGCAGGGCGGCCTCAAACCTTACCTTGAGTACGTGCGCGGCGGCAGCGGCGGCAAGTACCGCAGTGAGCTCATCGCCTGCAAGCTGGAGTGGCGGGATGACGTGGACGACGGCATCGAGGTATCCACGTGGCTTGGCAGCGGGAGCGGCAGCGGCAGTGGCGCGGCGGTGGAGGGAAGCAAGGCCGCCAGCGGCGTGGCGTGAGGGCGGCATGGGACGGGGGGATCGGGAGTTGGCAAATGGGTGCGCGTAGTCAGCGTTGCGTTTTTGATGGCTGCCCTGAGCAGGCTGCAACAGTCTGAGAAATGAGAGGAGAGCTTCAATTTTGTTTGTGCGTTAGTATGAATTAGGGGTCATTGAGATCACTGGTGATCCGCAATAAGGGCATGTGGCGGAGTTGGAGAGCGGGGGGCCGGTGGGTGTGGCGCAAGGATCGGGGGGGGGGGGAGGATGGTCGTGTAGGCCCGACATGCCACTTCGGCCGAAAGTCATCTGAGAGCAAACACAATATCTTTAAGTACCGAGTCACTTGTAACAATGGGAAGCAAGAAGGAAAAGAGAGAGAAAGACAAGAAAGGCAAGAAGGACAAGAAGGAAAAGAAGGACAAGCATAAGAAGGAAAGGCATCGCAGGCGCTCCAGTTCGAGCAGCTCAGATAGCGATGGTGAGCAATATGGAAGAGCTTAATCGACTCGCGAGTCAGGGATGCACATTCGCGCCTCCGCCGTGTGCATTTGACTGGACATTTGCCTTATGGCTAAATTACGCTCCCAATGAACAGATGATGTTGAGGGGGCGGAGCAGCAGCTACGGCGTGAGCGAGCTGCAGTCGTCAAGCTGCGCGACGTCCTCTCCGAGTACCCGGCGGTCCGCAAGGAGCTGCGGGAGGTAAGGTCAATGCAGCTGTGTGGATTTCCCGGCCCTAAACCATGCAGCTTGTCAGTGTGGTTCCACAACTCTCCTGGGGCGTTTGGAGCACTCTGGCACGCAGCCCAGAAGCGGGGTTTGGCACGGATTTGCCGTTTGGGCCTCCGCGTGTCGATCCGCCTCGGTCGGGCCGCCCCTTGGGCCCCATCTGCCTCCGCTCAGTTCCGCCCCGCTTCCTTACTCTACGAGCCTGTATCCCTTTGCAGATGCTGTGGCGAGTCGACCAGGGCGAGGCCGCCAACATATCTGGGGTGCCGGACCCGGTGCTGAAGGGCCACCTGGCGCAGCTGCTTGAGCTGCTGCGGCTGCGCAGGAATGACAAGGTGCGGCGCCTCACAACTAGCACACCTGGCTGTTTATAGGACACAGAGATACATCGCAACTAATGGCTACTTGAGGAAATCTGGCTAGGACGGGGCAGCAGTAGGCTGGCTTGATAGCGCTTGAGCGTTAGCGTGCAATGCCTCCTCACCTAACGCCCTAGCAACTCGCGCCCTGCCCAATGCGTAGGGCATCTTCGGCCTCATCAACCGCAATGAGCGGATCCTGCCTGTGGTGGGATTTGTGTTCGACGAGCCGCCGCGCCCGCGGCCCGCGCCTGCACCTGCGCCGCCGCCGGCCCCTGCGCCTGCGCCTGAGGCAGGACGGGACGCACGGCCTGCGGGTGACCAGGGGAAGCAGCAGCCAGTGCCGCCAAAAGAGGAGGAGCGTGAGCAGCGGCCGAGGCCAGTGGTGGGGCCATCCTTAGGGCCAGCAGGTCCCCTGAAGCGGGAGCCGGCCGCAGATGACGACGAGGATGGGAAGGTGGAGGCAGTGGGGCCGGATGACGAGGACGACGATGAGGAGCGCGGCCAGGCAGGTCCCAGCGTGCGCGTGGCGGGTCCTGCCATGCCGCCGCCGGGGAGAATGAAGTCTGAGGATGGGCCGGATGAGGCGGCAGCACCAGAAGCAGCCCCCAGCCCAGCAGTAAAAGAAGAAGAGCCCGCCGCTGACGCAAGTGGGGAGCCGCCAGGCCCGGCGCCGGGGCCGGCCAAGCGGCGTGTGGCTGGCCCGGCCATGCCGCCGCGGGAGCTGCTGGAGGCGGCGGCGGCAGCTGCGGAGGCGCTGGCGGCTGGGGGCGTGGAGGGGGACGAGGAGGAGGACTATGGGGACCTGGTGGGGCCGCCGCCGCCGGAGATGGTGGAGGAGCTGGACGCGGCGCCGCAGGACGACCGCAAGGCGGAGGTGGTGCGCATCATCAAGGTGGGGACGGGTTGGGGGAGCGGGGTTGGGGGTTAAGGCTCGGAGCTTTGGGGTTTAAGTCCAAGGCTGCAGCCTCGGGCTTGCTTCCTTGCATGAATGCTGGTGTGCTCAGGCTGGAGATGATGTGGCACTGCTTACCGGGATCCCCCTCTGATGTGTGTTGTTCTTGTGTTCTTTGCATGAACCCGCGGGCTCAGGTGCTGCGGGAGCACGCCGCCTCTGTCAAGGCGCCGCCCGGCGGCAGCAGCCTGCTGGCAGCAGCGGCGGACCCGACCCACATCGACGCCTACGCCGTGCTGGGTGTGGCCGCCACCGCCGCGCCGGGCGAGGTGAAGAAGCGCTACATGCGGCTGTCGCTGCTTATCCACCCCGACAAGTGCGGACACGCCATGGCGCATGAGGTGGGTGGCTGCTTTGGTGCGCACCAGGGGCGCACTAGCACTGGCTTGGGATTGCCATCACGGTGTGAGGGCAGGTAGTCCCATAAGCCTCGAGTAAATTATACTGTCGTGCCGTGGTGCCACCTGTACATTTCCTGTACGATATGATTGTTGGCGTTTGCATACATCTAATACGTTGTTGCTTGGCAAATCGCGCGCTGACCAGGCCTTCCAAGCGGTGGCCACGGCGGCCAAGGTGCTACAAGACTCGGGGCTGCGCTCCGCGTTGGACGAGCGGCGTGCGGACCTGGAGCTTCGCAAGAAGGCGGAGGCGGCGGCGGCGGCGCAAGAGCGCGAGCGGCAGTGGCGGGTGGCGCGCGGCGAGGAGGTGCTAGTGGCAGGTAGGCGAGGAGGCAGGGCTAGGCCAGGTGGCAGGTCACGGCACAGGACGGACGGCATGGTCGCATGGCGGAGAGGCACAGGAGAGGCCCGAGGGTTCTGTAAGGTCGACGGACCATGCTTGGGGTGGCCGTGCAGGCTGCTTGACACGCGTGTTGTACGCCTTGCCGTGCAGGCCCCAGCGGGCCCATGGGTCCTGAGCGCGAGACGTGGATGACGGAGCTGCCTCCCGAGCTGTCGGCGCGCATTGGCGGCGGCCAGGTCAGCCAGACCAGCGTGCGAGCCTTCAACCAGCGCGGCAAGACCGGGCGTGGCGACACCAGCGGCTGGACCGACACGCCCGAGCAGCGCAAAGCCAAGGAGGCGCAGGTGGGCCGCGTCTGGGGAGGCCCCACCTCGCGACGCTCAGGGCCGGGTTCATGCGCATTATTCCTAGCTGGCAGCCTGAGCGCGATATTGATGTTCTGTAACTGTTGCTCGGCGTGCAGGCGTTACTGGCGGCGGCAAGCGACGCCTATGTCCGCGCCCTCCCTGCTGCGGGCGCTGATGGGGGAGCAATCACCGGGCCCAGTGCTGGGCCGGTTGCCGGGCGGTCCGCTGCAGCGGCTGCGGCCGTGGATGCTTTCAATGCCGCGGGCAACCGGCAGAAGAGCCTGATGGAGGTGCACCAGGAGATGCAGGTGCGAATACAAGCGCGCGATACAGCATGGGTGTGCCTGGCTTATTTGGGATAGCGGCCCTCGAGTGCGATGCATGTGTCCCGTGCAATGATTGAGGCGAAGCACTAGCCGGGCGCGCTGGAAGGCTAACTTCGATTCAGCCCTGTGTTCTGCAACCATATGTGCTCACTTCCTGTCTTCGCTGCTCTGCCACGCTCAGGAGAAAGCCAAGGCGGAAGCCAAGGCGGCGCGAAAGGCAGCCAAGGCCGCAAAGAAGCAGAAGCTGGCGGACGGCAAAGCAGCGGGCAAGGGCGGCGAGGGCGATGATGAGGAGGGCGACTGGCCGTGGCGGCCGTTCGACCGGGACCGGGATTTGGACCTCAAGCCGCGCGCCAAGTCGGGCAACGAAATTCTCAAAAGCGCAACTGCCTTGGGAAACAAGTTCAGCGGCGGCAACGTGCAACGGCACTTCTTGTAGTTGGGGAGGTTTGCGCAGGAGTCTAGAGATGGAGTGCGGTCGGCGTTGGCACTGGCGTTGGCGGGCAGAAACAATCTTGGCGGCGGGGAGCTGTGACGAGGAGCGAGCTCGGCCGAATTAGTGCCGAGACAGCGCAGCGTGCTGCGCTGGTCAACGCGACGGCGCACGCGTGACGGGGCTCGACACGCGCACCAAGAGGCTCTAAAAGCAGGGTGTCGTCGAAGCGATCCTGCCGGGCCTGACCGTTTACGTTCCAGCTTCCTATTTCGAGTCCGAGCGAGACACCTACCGCGGCCCAGCTTCGTGTACAAGAGGCGCGGGGTGCGGCCACCAAGGCTTCAGATTCATGTGACGGGAAGGTATGATTGGTTGAATATTTCATGTTGTTGAAAGTGGCCATTGCTTTACTGGCGCGGCCGAGGTGTAAGGACAGCCTGGGGGCTTCCACAATGACACGGCGTGTTTTGCCCATCGGCAGACGAGCACAGTAAGCTAAATAGCGACCCCGCCCCACCACTTTGTCATTTCTTTTCTTACCCACCCAACCTCGCGTTATTCCTTTTGAACCAAAGAACCGACCCGAACACGATTGCGTTAATACTCGGCTTCACCGGGGCGGCACCATTTAAAGGCCCTATAGCTTTGATATTTTCACTCGTCGCTCGGTAGCAGCCTAGCCAGACAGGGTACCGTTGGCCGCCACAGCAGCGCCCCGTTTTGGGGCATTCGCTTCATGTGCGGCTTGAGACCGGGGCCCCACCGTTAGCCTTCACGGCCCGGAGTTATTTCGTCATTATCAAAGATGGAGGGCGAGGGGCTGCAACCGGTGGAGATATACAGCACCGGGACCACCACCTACTCGCGGGTGCGTCTCGCGGGCGTTCTTTGCTGGTATTATCTGCTATTTTTTGGTAAACAACGCTGGTACCTTCCCGCTTTGCACTTGACGCGCCTTGGTAAAGTTGCTACGATATCCGGTTCCCTTCTCGCTCGGGCCCGATTGCGCAGTATGATGTGGTGCTCGGACGTGGTGCATTCAAGACGGTGTTCCGTGCTTTTGACGAAGGCAAGCTGGGGGCGGTTCCGGGGCCCATGGGCGCCTTGGCAGACAGTTGCAGTCCTGATACCGACGGTTGTCGGCGTATGTGTTATTCTAGCAACATCGTGTTTGGCTCAAGAGGGCCCCCATACGGGGCGTGTGAGGGTTTTGCTGACTGCGCGGACATTTGCCACAACTCGGTGGCTTCTCCTGCAGAGGAGGGCATCGAAGTGGCCTGGAATCAGATCAAGGTCAACGATCTGGCGTCCTCGCCCGCGGAGCGGGAGCGCCTGTGGGCTGAAATTCGTGTGCTCAAGCAGCTCAAGCATAAGAACGTGAGCCCGGCGGCCTGGCTGCTCCGCGTGGCGCGAAGTTGATACTTTGGTGGGGTTTTGGGGTCTGTGGACCGCATGGGTAAGCTAAGCGGCCTTTGGTGTGTCAAATTCCTGCGCAGATTATGACCTTCTACGACTCGTGGCTCGACAACAAGAACAACACGGTCAACTTCATCACAGAGCTGTTTACGTCCGGCACGCTCCGGCAGTGAGTGGCAGTGCCGGCGGACTGTGGAGGGTGCCTTGAAGGTTTTGGCACCTTGGGGTACCTACCTGGCACGCCACGCCAGTCCCGGCCAGTCAGATTCTGATAGCTCATTCGCACCCTCTCGCTCTTCCTCGTCTGCAGGTATCGGAAAAAGCATAAGCATATCGATGAGCAAGTGCTGAAGCGCTGGGCGTGGCAGATCCTGCAAGGCCTGGTGTACCTGCACGGCCACAATCCGCCCATCATCCATCGCGACCTCAAATGCGACAACATCTTCGTGAATGGAACCTCGGGAGTCATCAAAATTGGCGACCTGGGTCTGGTGACGCTATGCCGCGGCTTCACGGCGCCGCAGTCGGTGCTGGGCACGCCCGAGTTCATGGCGCCGGTGCGTGAAGCAACTGGACTTCTACGGTTGCGGGCGGAGGGGCGGTTCTGAGTGCCATCCTTGGCGCAGGAAGGCTTGAAACCTCGCAAGCAATGCCGGCTGAATCCCCGGGCGTTCATGTCCATCCTCCGTTGACAGGAGCTGTATGAGGAGAAATACGACGAGAAGGTGGACGTGTACTCGTTCGGGTGGGTGGCCGAGTGGTGGGCAAGGAAGCGGGGAGGGGAGCATGTGCCACGTTGAGTGATGATGGGCAGCTGCGGTCTGGGGCTTAGGGCCCGCACAACCGCCATAGCAGCACGGGCACTCAATGCCATCGCCTCTGATTGTTTGCACCCAACAGCATGTGCCTGCTGGAGCTGGCGACCATGGAGTACCCATACTCGGAGTGCAAGAACGCGGCGCAGATCTACAAGAAGGTCACGCAGGTGCGCTGGCTCGGCAATGGGGATGGGGGCCTACGGTAGCAATCAGAAATGGCAAACACATGAGCGACAGGGAGAGGTGGTTGCGCGTAGGCCTAACGCCGCGATCACCACCGCATTACCCCGCAGGGCATTCACCCCGGCGGCCTATCCAAGGTGGAGGGGCAGAACCTTCGGGAGTTCATCCAGGTCTGCATCCAGCACGACCCCAACCAGCGACCGGAGGCGCGCCAGCTGCTGAAGCACCCCTTTTTTGAGTCCATCCGCGCGCAGCTCAGCTGCGGCGGCATGGACCGTGTCCCGGTGGACCGGACAGTGGGTACGGCCGATGAGGCCACGCCAGTGGGGAACGTGACCCCAGAGGTGGGGTCGGACGAGGAGCAGCCGGCGGCGCGACCGGCGGTGGGGTCGTCGCCGCAGGCTGCTGCCGCTGCTGCCGCTGGGAACGGGCAAGTGACGAGGGCCGGGAGCTTTGCGGACGGGGGCGAGGCGGAGGCGCCGATGCGGGCACCCTCGCCCGGCCTACCCATGGCGCGGGCGCCGTCGCCTGGGCTGCCCTCCGGCGGGCCGATGCGGGCGCCGTCGCCGGGGCTGCAGGGCATGCCCTCCGACGCGGCCGCAGCTGCTGCTGCTGCGGCGGCGGCGGGGCAGCACCACCTCATCCCTACGCCCGAGTACCTGCCGCACGGCGTGCCGCTGCCCGAGTCAGCTTCGCAGCAGGACCTGCGTTCGCCGCACCTACAGGAGCTGCTGATCGGGGCCCACAACGGCGGCTCGTTGGCCAACCTGCAGGGGGTGGGCAGCGGCGGCGGCAGCAGCATGGCACCGCAGGGCTCCGTGGCGTCCGCCTACAGCGCCGGCACGGCCGGGCAAGCGGGCGACGGGCTGCAAGGCGAGCTGTCCACGTCAGCGCTGGCGGCGGCGGAGGGCGACACGGGCGGGCACGGTGACGGCAACTGCGAGGAGGAGCTGGGCAGCATGGTGTGGCCGCGGGAAATCAACCTGCACTGCAAGCAGGTGGAGGAGTCGAAGCTGAGCTTCCAGCTGCGGTTCACGGAGCCGGCAGGTGCGGCCGGGCATGCTTGTGCGGGGCGGGGCAGCGTAGCTGATTCGGTATCGAGTGGGAACCTGGGCTGGGCGGTTGGTGGGAAAGGATTGAGAGTAAGCCTTGTAGAGACGCACGGTGATGCGGTCTGCAATAACGTGGTCAAGGCATGGGTTGCTGTCAGTCCTGTATGCTTACTGTGGGGCCCCTGGCACCGGTCTCCCTGCAGGGCACTGCAAGACCATTGAGTTCCAGTTTGACATGGGGGAGGACACGGCGGAGTGCATCGCCAACGAAATGATGGAGGACCTGTCGCTGTCGGCGGTGGAGGCGCAGGACATTGCGGCTAAGATCCGCGAGGAGATCTCGCGCAATGGCGGCCTCCGATCTCCCGGTGGCAGTTCCTCTGTCGCCGCTGCCGCAGTGGCCGCGTTGTCGCCGGACGCGGTGCCCGCGCCTCCGGCAGCGGCGGTGGCGGCTCCACCGCCCCTGCCGCCTCTGGCGCCTTCGTATGCCGCCGCGGTGTCGACGCCAGCGGCAGCGTCGCCGCCACTCCCGCCGTCTTCAAGCGGGCGCCTCTCGGACCCCAGCGGCAAGCCGCCGCTGCCATCGCAGCCTCCGCCGGTGTCGCAGCCGGCAGCGCCAGCGCAGCCAGCACTGCCTGTGCAGCCTGCCGCGTCCGCAGAGATGCGGCGCTCGTCCACCACGGGGCTTGCGAACGGTGGCGCTGCGCGCAGCACAGGCGCGGGCATGGGCGCGGGTGTTGCGACGAAGTCGGGCTACCACACACCGGCCGGCGAGGAGGGCGGCAGCGTGGGTGGCAGCTCGCTGAAGGGCGTGTCGATTCACGAGCTCATAGCAGCCATGAGGGCCGCGCAGGACGAGGTAGCGGCCGAGGCGGCGGCGCAGCAGCAACACGGCCTGCCGCGGCAGACGTCGCTGCCGTCTACGCACCCTAACGGCACGCACTGAGGCTGTCATTTTGGCCACACTTATGACTGCGTATCTGGTTTCGGCCTCAGGGCGAGGTATGTGGGGGCCTCAGGCAGCGGCCGTCAAGGCCCATATTTTGCATGAGCAGTTCGTAGCAGTTCGTGGGTAGGGCAATAAGGGTGTGTGCAAGCACTGCTCGTCTCCTGCTGCATAGCTGCCGGGCGGTAACGCCTCGAGGAGCGCTGCCGAGCTTGCTTGGTTGTGGCAGCAGGCGCCCCTGCTTGGGAAGCGCTTCGGCGGAGGAACTGCCGAGGCGTCTTGGGCACATGTGCCGGGCCTCCCGCGCTGTGACCTTTTGAGGAGACTGAGGAGCGCTTGCAGTCGCAGCTGCCAATCCCCAGACACTTCTAGTCAGGATCATCCTGTGTACACTCGGGGATGCCAGGATTTGGGTAGCAATGCTCTACGCCGACAGCGCATGATTGGTTTTGTGGCTACGCGCCTACGCAACACGAGGAATACAGAGTCCAGATTGAGGACGCGGCGCGTAGCGCGTAGCCTGTGTTTCGGGTTCGAAACGTGCCGTGTGTTTTGGCCGTGTATGGTTGGTCGTTTGGGTGAATTCTGCTATCGGCGTTGACGAAAGCCTGCTGACTCCTTGATGGGACGATGGAGGGCTGTTTTTGCATTGGTTTGCAGCCCGCATTGTTTGACATGCTCACGCCGAGTCAGCAAGCGGTGCGGAATACAATATACAACGGCAATCGGGTCGACACACATGCGGTACAGCGTCCGGCCCCGCTAGAAAGGGATTGGACGCATGCTTCCCGGCCCGCTGCCGTCGACTTGTTGACAAGTGCCCAAGCTTCGATCAGTGCACTGTCGTTGTGAATATGACCTTGGACTGGAGTTCCAAGAGTTGCTTTTACCCTGCGTTTACCCTGAGACATGGTAGCAAGTCAGCTGTCTTGGGCGAGGCGCCACTGCATGCACTCGACGTGCGGTAATGGCCCGTATGGCCGTATGGATGAGGCAGGGCGTGGAAGTGGCACACGTATGTCTTACCTTCGCCAAGTGCAAGGAGCAATCGATCCGGACTGAAACGAAACGAGGGCAGGTCTGTAAACGCTCTGCTGGAGGACTCTCCCGCCTCCGTGTCCCGCCTCCAAGATCATCCTGTATTGCTTGTTCAAATGCCTCTTTCGTACGCAGCAATGCTTGGCTTGGGCAGTTTGGGCTCAAATCCAGGCGCATGCGCCAGTCCCGCCCAGGAGCCTGCTGCAGCACGAGCAGGCGGGGACCAGTGCTGGCGTCCAAACCCTAATCAACATGAAGGTATTCTGACCAGGCCTGCTGCTTGGCATAAGCGCGCAAACTACAACAGGATACTGCACGACTCGTCGAGCTCGGGACTTTGCGATCGGTTCGGTTCCCCATCCGTTTCGTGGTTTGGGCCCAACGGCCCCTAACCCAGCTACGCGCTATTGGCAAATGCGCTGCTTCGCTTGAACATATACGAATCAAGTGCGCGTTTCCGGATAACCGCCCCAGGGACACACAGAACTCTGAGCAGAACTCTGGCCCTCAGGCCCTCGCTTTTGCCCTTGGTCAGCCGAAGGTAGCTTGCCTTATGGTACCACTTCAAAATATATTCGACTGATGGCAGCGGCAACAATCACGGTTCGCCCCATAGTGTGCACTATGCCAAATTCTGGGGAGAAACCACTGGAGGCTCGCGAGCCTCCCAAGCGATATACGAAGGTACGTGCCCAAGACCACGCACAACTTTTGCAGTTTGGAGCCTATAGCTCGTGTCGCGCGCGGGCACGTGCGGGTAAAGGGGTTTGGTCGCTCTTCCTGCTCGCCCAGCAGCTGAAGTGGCAGCCTCTGCTGGTTGTAATAGTTTCTACCTAGAGGTCCTGTTGGCCATGCGTGAACGCGGTGCTGGCACGATGGCCATCGGCGCCGCGAGGTGCCAACGCGGGCCCGCAGGCTACGCTTGCGGGGCCAACGCTGTGCGGTGCATGGGTTGCGAGATATGTGCACTCGACGAACTGGGAACCCTTTCCTCAACCCGTTGCAGCAGCTGAGACTCCTGCGCTGAGTATGGGGTGCTGACCTCGTTTCCGTTTCCCGCCCGTGCAGCATGAGCTGATAGGCCAGGGCGCGCAGAAGAAAGTGTACCGCGCATTTGACGAGGAGCGCGGCATCGAGGTGAGCCAAGCAAAGGGTCCACGCATTGACACGAGTGACAGCGGAGGAGGAGCACTGAGTGGAGAGGTGGAGTTTCAGTGTGACCCCTGCGCCACGCCGCCGCACGCCACTGCTCGCGGCAAGCGGCCACCGCCTTCAAGGCAGCTGCGCGTGCGCCGCCTCATATGAATCCTTCATGGCAGCAACAGCACTCTTCACAGCGCTCTTACGCCCTGCTGCTGACCCGGCCATGCCACCCCTGACGAAATGCAGGTGGCGTGGAACGAGGTGGCGGTGGCGGAGCTGGCGCGCTTCCGGGAGAAGGACCGGCAGCGCGTGTTTGCGGAAATCCGGGTGCTCAAACAGCTCAAGCACAAAAACGTAAGCTGGCAGTTGTAGTGCCAGATCTACTTGCTCTCACGTTAGACGCCTCCATGCTGCACCACTACAACAGTTATTATGACAGTTGCCTGTGCTGCAACACAGATCATGTCCCTGTACGACTATTGGTTTGACGAGCCACGCTTTATGCTGGTCTTCATCACGGAGATATTCCCGGACGGCACGCTGCGTCAGTGAGTGGCATTGGTCTGAAGTACACTGAACGGTATTGGACGGGCTGTATTGGGCGGCGGCGCTGGCGGAGTGTCCATGGAGAAAGGCGATGGGCCGTGTGTAGAGAGCATAACGGACGGAGCACACACGCGCCATGTATTCGAAACGACGTTGCTTGGAGGCTTTGTGCTCTGCGCCTGTGTACGGCAAATGGTTCCCAAGAGCTGTGGCCCTTGATGGGTTTAGTTCAGCCGTGGAATACAGGTGGTGTGTGTGTGTGTGTGTGTGCGTGCGTGCGTGCGTGCGTGCGT
The DNA here is from genome assembly GCF_000002595.2 of Chlamydomonas reinhardtii. Classification (NCBI taxonomy): domain Eukaryota; kingdom Viridiplantae; phylum Chlorophyta; class Chlorophyceae; order Chlamydomonadales; family Chlamydomonadaceae; genus Chlamydomonas; species Chlamydomonas reinhardtii. The sequence goes on along the minus strand of NC_057004.1, from coordinate 5,642,128 downwards.
GCGTGCGTGCATGCGTGCGTGCGTGCGTGCGTGCGTGCGTGCGTGCTGTGGGTGTGTGTGTGTGTGTGCGTGTGTGTGTGGTGTGTGGTGTGTGCTGCCCCGACATCGCCACCAATCCACCTGCCCGACGCAGGTACCGGCGGCGGCACAAGCTGGCGGACGTCCCTGCCATCAAGCGCTGGGCGTGGCAGATCCTGCAAGGCCTGGTGTACCTGCACGGCCACAACCCGCCCATCATCCATCGCGACCTCAAATGCGACAACATCTTTGTGGACGGCAGCAGCGGCGTGGTGAAGATCGGTGATCTGGGTCTGGTGACGCTGTGCAAGGACTTCTCGGCGCCGCAGTCGGTGCTGGGCACGCCCGAGTTCATGGCGCCGGTGCGTGATGGCCGCGTGTGGTGTGTGCATCGGGGCTGTGGTGTGGGGCCGCTGCCACGGCGCAGTCTGAATGCAGTTGGCCGGCCTTTGTTGGGTGTCCAACATGCGACCCAAGTCCACCCGTAACCGCAGCAAGTGTATGTGAAAGCCTTGTACTGCTTGGCTGTACAGGAGCTGTATGAAGAGAAATATGACGAGAAGGTGGACGTGTACGCCTTCGGGTGGGTGGCGGTCTGTGTGTATTCATGTCTATGTTGTCTATGTTGAGGGCTTTCGGACTGCCACACAGATGTACATGTGGATGCGGCGGAGTCAACACGTGCACATGCAAGGCGCACACGTCCAGGGCCTGGCACGGCCGGCGCGCCGCTGTCCCCGCGTGATGCTGTGATGCTTCCAAAATGGCCGGGCTCTTGGACACGGGCACTCAATGCCATCGCCTCTGATTGTTTGCACCCAACAGCATGTGCCTGCTGGAGCTGGCGACCATGGAGTACCCGTACTCGGAGTGCAAGAACGCGGCGCAGATCTACAAGAAGGTCGTTTCGGTGAGCAGCTGCTGCTGTTGGGTTCGATGGGTGGCGACACTGCGCGCCTGTTGGCATGCCTGGATTGGCGAAAGCATCCCTGCCCGTTGCAACTGGCACCCAGCTGCCGGCCGGTGCTAGCGCGATCGAGTCCTAGCAGCTGCTAAACTTCGCATTCGGCCTTGGGCCGCAAACACGCACCATTAAGTGTTCCCCTAACCCACATTAAATGTGCCACACACACAGGGCACCCTGCCCGCCAGCGTGGAGAAGCTGGTCAGCGCCGAGCTGCGGGATTTCGTAACCCTGTGCATTAAGCACGACCCCGCCACGCGGCCGGAGGCGCGCCAGCTGCTGAAGCACCCTTTCTTCGAGTCGTGCCGCGCCGCTGCCGCCGCCGCCGCACCCGGAGGGGGAGGCAGCAGCGGCGGCGCGCCGCGGCTCATGATCAGCCCCAGCATGAGCCTCAGCAACCCCGGGGCGGAGGCGGCCGCCGCGGCGGCGGCGGCGGCGATGGCCGCAGCGGTCGCGGCGGCGGCGGCGGCGGGTGGGCTGGAGGGCGGCGGCCTCAGCCCCGCGATGAGTGGGGGGCTGGGCACGCCAGGGGAGCTCAGCCGGGGGCACAGCCAGCGTGGGAGCCTGAGCGGCGCCGCCGCTGCCGTTGGCAGTGTCGGCGGCTCGTTCAGCATCGCGGCGGCGGCTGGCGGTGGAGGAAGCGGCCTCGTGAGCGGCAATAACACTGCCAGCGGTGGGATAAGCGGAGCGGGCCTGATCGCGGCGGCGGTGGGCGGTGGCGGTGGCGCCGGGCTGCCTGCCTATTCTCGCACCAGCTCGGCGGGCTCAGGACTGAGCATTGCGGCGGCGGCGGGCGGGGCCGGCGGCGGCTTTGGCGGCGGCGACGGTCCGGTGCCGATGGGCGCAATTGCGGCGGCCTTGACGCGGTCACAATCCAGCGCTAGCTCCTTTGGCGGCGCCGCTACGGCGGCGGCCGTGGCGGCGGCTGGGTCACTGTCTCCCCCAATCAGCGCGGCGGCGGGACACGGTCTGATCGCCGCCGCAGCCTCCCCACCGGCACCGGCACCAGCACCTGCGCCCGCGCCCATGCCCCAACTCACGGGCCGTCTGGCGCAGCTGTTTGCCGGCGTCACGCCGGATATGATACCACCGCCCGCGCCCCGCAGCAGTGCCGGTGGCGGCGCCCCCGGCTCCATTGCCGCGTCGTTGTCGCCGCCGACGGCGCTGTGCACGACCTCCATCGCCTCCTCTGTAAATACGGCTGCCTACGGCCCGGGCGCCTTCAGCCACCCTCCCAGCATCGGCGGCTCCCCCGCGCCCTCCACCTTGGCAACCTCACTAGACCAGCTGCACCATAGCCACGGCCAGGGCGCGCAACACCCACCGCTGACGCGGCAGCTGTCGACGCCGGTCGGCGGCATCGCACAGTCGCTGGCGGCGGCCGCTGCTACAGCCGCCGCGGAGGCGGAGGCGGCAGCCCAGCTGCCCGCGGTGGCGGCGGCTGCCAGCCTGGAAACGGCGGCTGGTGCGACTGGTGATGGCGGCTCCGGCGGCGGCGGCGGCAGTGTGCACGGCGCGCAGCAGTACATGGCGTTTGCGCTGCCGTCCATCAATGAGGATCAGGAGCTCCTGCATGAGGACATGATGTTTGACGAGCATGGTGGGTGGTGGGCGGGCCTGGGACATGTGCAGGCTGGGGTCGGAGTCGAAACCAAAGGCGAACTAAACCGAGACCGAGGGATGGCTGCCGCTGCCACTCCACTGTAGCTTATTCCGGCCCACCCTATATTGTTCCAGACTCGGTCTCTGGGATGCAAGCGTCTTGGTCGGAATGTGGGATGCAACTCTGCAAGCCTTTGGGTTACAATGTGTGCCCACGCGCCCCTCTCCACTGTCTGCACCGTTCTCATGCCTCGGCCGCCCCCGGTGCGCACAGGCAACCGCCACCTCACTGTTGAGGATGACACGGAAGACGAGGACGGCGAGGACGGCGGCGGCGGCAGTAGCACACCCGCGACAGGCGCGGCAGAGGCTGCAGAAGCGCCTGGCGGCGGCGGCGAAGGCGGCGGCGGCGGCGGGCGTAGCCAGCCGGTGCGCATGCAGGTCCGGTCTTCGGGCAAGGCCGCGGTCCGCGACATGGCCCTCAGTTTCGCCATGTCCTTCACCAACGATCGCGGCGTGCGGAAGAAGGTCGGCTTCCAATACGGTAAGAAGCAGGCTCATCAGGTCAGGGCTGCCCGTCTGTCTGCTCATCCATTGTATCTCTCGTTATAAAATGCTGTGCGTCCATCTTGTGTTCTCGGTTGGTGGTTTGGGCGTGCACGTTGCGCTTGGATTGCACGTTGCAGAGGCCGGGGTCAAGCCGAAACGGGCAAGGAGCCAGCACTTAGGGTCTCAGAGCTTGCACAGACCTCCGATCCGCTGTGGCCCCCGCTGGCTGCCCACTTCTGGCTCCTGCGCAGATCTGCAGCATGACACGGCTTCCGCCATCGCGGTGGAGATGGTGGAGAACTTGTCGCTCAACACTGCAGAGGCGGAGGCCATCGCCCAGATGATTGCACACGAGGTGTCGCGGTTCAACCGACAGGCACCGGCGGCAGCGCCCCCAGGCAGCGAGGTAGCGCAGCAGCAGCAGGGGCCGCAGCAGTGAGGATGGGTTGGTGTGGCAGCAGGTTTGACTGAGAGAAGAACAGCTGGTTTGGCAGCACATCGCAGGAGCGCAGTACTAGAGCAGACGCAGCGGTAGTGAACAGAAGGCAGTAGTAGCCGCGAGAACTGTTGCATGCAGGGTGGCAACCCCTGGTTGCGTGGTGAGTCCTTAGGCAGGCAGCTTCTCAAGACAAAACGGCGGAATCCAGTTGATTCCAGGCGATTGCGGGTGAGCAATTGCTGACTCGCTTGGACTTTGGCCGAGTGTTTCCTTCATTCGCATGTACATCAGGTTTCGTGCTCGCGCCCAGAGTAGCACCCTGCCGTGTATTCGCGCGACCCCTGGGTGACCCCATTGACACGGGGGGCAGCGTGACACAGGACGCGCCGGGCCAATCAACAGGTTGACCAATAGCATGACATTTGCAACATGCATGCACTTGGGTGTCAAATACTGCAGGACTAATAAATGTGGCATAGTTGCTTATGTGCCTTCCACCTTTTAGGAGATCATGAGTGTCCTGAGTTTGAGCCGAGCTGTGTCTTCGTTTGATACGGCTCAGCTAAAACGTAGCCACCAGCAGTGGATGCGGAGAGCTGAAGAGGCTCGCATTGTGTTACGTACTGGAAGCGCATGCGTGTCAGAGCATGCGTGGGTGTGGTCATGGCCTATCGCATGCTCGCTGTAGAGAATGGCCTGTCGACGAGGTGAACGGTATGTAAGAATTGTACAACAGACGTTCGGCTGGCATAGACGGGGGCTCTGCGTGTATGCAGAGCGTCTGCGCGCCCACGCGCCCATGACTGCCCAGTTTCCCCGCTCGGCCCAATCGGCCCAACCAGCAGTTGGCAAGTGGGATGACCCCGTGACGAGCCGCGTTTGTTACAACACCCTCAACAGTTGCTGACTAGGCAGCCAAATCGGAGCAGCAGCCGCCACGCGTCTCCCGCGCACGCATCCACACAGGCACACCTCACAGCACGTCACACAGCGCCATATCGCACGCCTGCTCACACTTCCGCAACCCGCGCCATGACGCCCCTACACGCCCCTACACGCCCACAGCCCCTGCCCTCAGGACTCCACCCGGCCCCGCGGCTGCGAACGTCGCTGTTGCGACTGCGAGCGCGGCCGCTGCTGCTGCTGCTCCTGCCGCCCCTCCGCCGCCAACGTGCCGTGAATGTGTGTGGCCACGTATCTCCGCAGCGTCTCCTCATTCAGCCCCATCTGTCCCACCTCCGCCATCGCCATCAGCACATCGGCGCACGTGATCTCGTGGTCAACCACCGCACCAGCCGCTGCCGCCGCCGGTGACTCCGAGGCTCCACCGCCGCCGCCGCCGGCACCGGGCCCAGTGGACGTGGACCTCCCCGCACCGCGCGCACCCGGTGGCGGACTGGAGCCACTCACGCCGCCCGCACCCGGCAGCCGCCGGCCCGGGCTGGGGCTAGGGCTGGGGCTGAGCCCCTGCGCCGCGCCTCCCGCCTGCTGCGCACCTGCGACCGCCGGCGTGCCCAAAGCGGTAGGCGCAGGCGAGGCTGCGGCACCCACCGCAGGCGAGCCCGCCGGGACCGCCGCCGCCGCCGCGCCGCTGCCCCGCACTGGGCTTGCGCCCGCCAGCGCGCCACGCGCCGGGCTCGGCCCTGTAGACGCGGTGCCGCCGGCCGCCCTCCGCCCGGGGCTGGGGCCAACTCCCGCCCCCACCGGCTGCGCGGCCGCGCGGCCCAGCGGCAGCGAGATGTCCAGCCCTGGCCCTGAGCCGCCGCCCAGTTCCGACTCGCCTGCCGCCGGCCGCGAGCGACGGTACACTGCCACGCAGGTGTTACCGCCAGCGCCGCCGCTGGCACTAGCACCGGTGCTGTTGTTAGTGTTGGTGCTGGGGTCGGGTCGCGAGACGGACAGCAGGCCGTAGAACTCGGCCAGGCCGTGCACCAGCAGCCGCGCGAAGCCGTCCTCCAGCGGCAGCACCAGCTGCTCGCCTGGGCCCGCCTGTGCCAGTGTGTGGCGAGGCACAGAGGACACACAGGGGTTTGGGGCCTTTAGCGGTGACCGTCAGCTTCGGGAGTGGGTTACATTCATGATTAGTTAAGGAAGTGGTAGACGGTAGACGGTAGACCGTCTTGCGGAACATCAAGCATTACCTACGATGTCGACCAGCTCGCGTCTACCCTTGTCTACCCGCTCGCAGCCATATCTGCGGCTCGGGCACACAACCTTCCGCCCATGTAATCGCGTTGCCGCCGCCGGATCCCACTCGCACGCCCAGCCCCAATCCCAGACCCCACTCGCCCTCCCCGCCCACCCGACCCACCCCGCCCACCCACCGTCTCGAAGAAGTCCAGTATCTGCAGCTCCAGCGCCATGACGGAGGCCGCGTTGGCGCGCTTGAGGGCGGCGCGCGCCTTCTTGCCCACCGCCGCCCAGCGGTGCAGCGCCAGGCTGGCCTGGCTGTGGGGCCGCTGCCGCAGCGGCGCCGACTCGCGCTGGTGCGCTGCCCACTTCTGCGCGGGCGCAGTGGCAGGGCGCAGGAGCGGGCGTGTGGAGCGTGAGCGTGTGCGTGTGCGCGGAGTGAGGAAAGGGGGGCAGCGTGGGTGGGGTCACACGTCCGAGCCCAACGTACAGGTCCCAATTGTCAAGGAATCGTCGCCCAACCCAGGAATGCAGTGCAAGACGAGTGCGGCAGGCAGGAGCAGTTACCAGTACAGCCCAGCCACACACCGTTCGGCACCAACCCTGACACCACGCCCACCACCTCCGGCGCCCGCTGCCTCCTGTCCTATCGTCCTTCCCCCAGCTGCCCCCACCCCTTACGCCACCGGTCGCACCTGCAGCACGCGCGCCTCCTTCTCCGGGTCAATGTTGCGGAAGTTCTCCCACAGCGCCGCGTTGGCCGGCGCCATCGCCTGAAGCGCAAACGCAACCAGACAGGGTGTGATGCGGATGCTTGCCGACCAACGGGGACTCGCCAACCAAGCAGGGACGGCACATTGCGATAACCAGCAACCGCCCAGGTATCTGGCATGCCCTGCGCCCAAAGTCCCGCACCACGACACACCGCGCCGCATCCCCCATGAGCTACGCATGCGGCGCAGGCGTAACGAAACCCGTTCCAGAGCAGCGCCCGGCCCATCTCCCGAATCCCGCTGATGTGCGCACCTGCGAGAGCGCGCTGGGCGCGGCGGGGTTGCCAAAGGGCGCGGGTTTGAACTGCGCCTCCATGTCGGCGGCCGACAGTGGCCCAGCCAGGTCACGCAGCGTCTTGTCATTAATCCAGCGGCGGCGCCGCCGCACGCCTGGCCGGGGCGGGGCAAGAAGGCGGGGTGCGAGAGGGGGGGAGGTAAGTGACGAGTTGGGCCGCGTGCAACGTGTGGGGCATCGGACTTGTTTGGACAGGAGCGTAAGGCACGGTGTGGCATGGTGAGGACAGAGGCTATCCCCTCGCTGATTTACGCTAAGGGCATGGTGGCAAGGCGGCTGACCAGAGGCCGTAAGCACGGGGCATGGGTCACCCGCGTGATGGTGCGTGGAAACCCGGCGGTGGCGTCAAGCCAGGGCCCGCTGCAAGGGTTGCATGTGTGCGCACATAACCCACGTGCAAGCAGCAATGCCTCACAAGGCCATGGCGCATGGGGTGTCACGCCGAGAATAGCTAGGGGCGCCAGCACTGCGACTGGGTGTGCCTCTGGGCAGGCCACGGCCTGGCACCTGCCCGGACCTGCCACGTACCAGGCCCCCGTGTCAGGCCCCCCAGCCGACCCCCCAGTAACCCTCCCCCCCCCGCAAGACTAGCATTTACCCAAACTCCTAGTTGCTCGCCAGTTGCCGTCGCTCTCATGAGTGGTTCTGAGCCGCCCACGACCCCGGCGCTCACCTGCCGACTCCATGGCCTTGAGCTCCGCCAGCTCCAGCTCTGAGCTCGCCGCGCCGCGTTGCCGCAACAGCTGAGCAAACTGTAGGTCCTTTCCACGCAGCTCCGCCTTGCGCCGGCGCAGCTGCTCGCGTTCGCGCTCCTGGTGCAGGTAAGTTTGCAGCGAGCGCCCATCGGGCATAATGTATGGGGCATGTGCCGCCATTTTCAGAGACGGGTTAGGCGTACAGGCGTAGTGGTTTTTAAAGAGGCTGCTGACAAAGAGGGTTTGCGAGTCGTCCAGCACGCTGCCACAAAGGGCATGCGGCCTTAGGCCAGTAATGGATGAAGTAAAACTGCCTAGCAGGACCTGAAACTATGAGCGGGAAATGGGCCTCACGTTTCGCTGGCGGGCGCGATCGGGCCATCGGCGCACAATGTCTCTTTCAATCGGCTGTGCAAACACTTTATATTAACACCACGAAAGCATCATCAAGCAATCCTTCCTGACAGACTTGAATAACCTACCAAACCCTGCGCACCATGCGCGAGCTGTAAATGCGGACCGCTGCACTGCCTGGCGTTCTATCGTTGCGGAGACTCAATTGCGGTCTCAGTGCTGCCTCGTCAAGTATTTTGACGGCGCCTGCCTGCGGCGTGCTATTTTCCAGGCAGGGCACGCACACAGCCCCACGCGTGCCGATAGCCCCAGGTAGGCGGACGGGCCCCGGGCAGACGTGCTCATGTAATAGTTGCATCATGCCTTTCTGTCGCAAAGGGTGAACACAAACAAATAATGAAAAAGCAACTGGCGCCCAATGCATGTATCCCCGTCCCCGCTGCAGAAGCAAAGCACCTCCGGAGCGGCGCGCTCGTGCCTGTCTGCCTGCTGCCGCAGCCACCAGCCGCGGTGCCTGCCTCGTCGCCGTTTGGCCGCGGCGGCACCATGACCACAGCGACAGCAGGCGGAACCGGCACGCCGCAGCCCGCCTCCGCCAGCAGCTCCCACGGCGCCAAGCCGGCCAGCGATGACCGGCCGCCGCCCCAACCACTCAACGGGAACGCCTCAGCACCAGCATCGAACTCCACATTACCAACACCAGCTGCAGGCCCCCCGCCGGCAGCGACGCCCCTATATTCTGCCAGCGCCAGCGCGGCGGCGGCAGCAGCCGCGGCCGCGGCTGCAGCAGCAGCCGCTGCCCGGCTGCGGGAGCCGGGCGCGGCGCTTGGGCCGCCATACAGCCAGACCATTTGCTCGGACTTCTTGGGTCCGGGGCCGCTGCCTCCGGGGCGGCGGCTGTACCTGGTCATTCTCAATTACACGCTGCCTGCGGGGCTGCCGCACGTGTGGGAGCAGGGTGAGGAGGAAGGGGGCGTGGAGGGTAGTGGGGAATCATGGGCACGGCGGCAGGAAGAAGTTGGGTTTAAAGTGAAATGGCCGTCGACAGTAAGAAGGGTCTAGCTGATGGTTCGTACTGTGGGTGAGGAGGTTGGAGGTGTGTCACTCCCGGCGAATGGTTTGAACTCGTTTGCCCGCATATCGTACACCGGTTATGTTGATATCATCAGCATTAATTGCTTTTGCCTTGCTGCAGCCTGCTTCCGCGTCTGTGCGGACGGCGGCTGCAACCGACTGCACGACGAGCTACCCAGCTTGGCACCGCCGCCGCCACCACCACCAACATCCGCGCTTTCAGCGGCGGCAACAGAACCGCTCGCAAGCGCCTCTGCAGCCGCAGCCGGCACCAGTGCCGCTTCGCCGGCGACCGCGCCAGCGACCGCGCCTGCGGCAGCTTCATGCACACCTGCTGCTACTGCCGCCGCTGCCGGTGCTGGCGCGGCTGC